>NC_133346.1:31550595-31650595 GCF_030506205.2 Paramisgurnus dabryanus | reverse complement strand
GGACATACGAATCAGGCAGGACGGACGGATCAGATGAATCAGGCGGGACAGGTGAATCAGAGAAGTCGAATGAATCAGATGGTTCCGATGGTTCAGATGCAGGGCCTTGAGGAACCTCGGGAACAACGGAGCAGAAGGCAGACCAAACGCACCACAGGGCTATGGCAAATTCAGGAATTAACGAGTCAATAAGACATACCTCTGTGGCGGTTGGTTCAGGCAGGGCGGCCATCTTTACATCAGGTGCTGGGTGGATAATAGCTCTCCTAGGTGCAGGTGTGGTTGTGGCAATGGCTCTCTGAAACATAGGTGCTGGAATGGTGGTAGCTTTCTCATAGACAGGTGCAGGTGCAGAGACAGGCAGGATGGCGGCCATTTTGGGAACATGCAGGATGGCGGCCATTTTGTGATCAGTCATGGGGGCGGCCATTTCAGGAACGGACATGGTGGCAGCCATTTTAGAAACAGGCATGGCATTAGCTATTGCTGGTAAGATGGGTGCTGTGGGAGTATGGAGCTCTTCATTCATGGCTCCCACAGTGAAGGAAGACCCACTCCATATCAGCGCTAAGTCAATGTACTTTTCTAACTTCCAATGAATAGTATTCACTGGCATCAGGCGGGACACATCATAATCCAAACCACAACGAAATAAGTCCATGAGAGCCACATCATTATAATCTACTAAATAGCATAAGTCCAAAAAATCCTGAACATAATTCTCAATGGGGCGGTTGCCCTGACGGAGACGTAACAGACTTACCGCGGGGTTCATAATGCTGGTGGGAAATACAATCCTTTGCTGGATTTCGGGTGGGCTGATTATTCTGTAACGTGTGTTGCTTTAATGAAAGCGAGTGAGAGGAAAATCCATTTGCAAAAGGTGTTTATTGTAAAATCCCATAGAGGGCCAGCAACCAAATCCAAAACAGGGTAAATCCAGTAATCGTAATCCAAAGACAAGCAAGAGGTCAAGGCAGGCAGAGTCACAATCATAAATCCAAACAAACGGGCGAAAGATCAGGGCAGGCGGCAAACAGGCAGTAAATCCAAAATACAGGCAGAAGTCAAAAACACAGGCAGATCCAGGTAACAGAAACAGATAAACAGATAACAGGCAGATACAGACACAATGGGGCGATGTAATAATCAGCCAGGAACAGGTGAACAGGAAGTGACTTAAATACAGAAACAAACAGGAAGTGTGAAGCGTGACATGGCAAGATGAGTTTCAAAATAAAAGTCCAAACAGAGCAGAGAATCAAAATACAAGTACAAATAACAAAAATACGCAAAATACAAGAAAAACACAAGACAAAACCTTACAATTACTTTTCACAAGTTTTAACATTACCATACTATTGGTTGTATTTTGTGAATAGAATTTTACCAGACAATTGAGAAAGAGCTAAGATTATTGTTACTGTACTGAAATCGTAGCCAGATAACGTTACTGCACCAGCCGGTGTTCACCCTGCAGGGAGAGGTGGGGTAAAGTAAAGTAATAATTACAGAGTTTCTGTGTTGTGAGTATTGTGTAAGGCGCTATATAAATGTGTATTATTATTATTATTATAAGGTGCTGTGAGCTGCGTGATCCGCCGAGCTTTAACAAGCTAAGATGTCAACAGTCATGCACGTTGTGCGGGAGGATCTGGAACAAAGGATGTTTTCCTTCATAGGGAGCACATTGGGGAGACCCAGTTTGAAATCGACAACCATCAGTCTGACTTGACTTGTTGTCATTGGTTGTGTCTGTGTTTTTAAAGATAAGACTCCACCATGTTGCCAAACTCACCTCTCTTGAACTACAGAAAGGGAGCACAAGAAAGAAGCTCTGCAAAACAGTCCTCTTTTAGGGGTTTGTGTGTGTGTGTGTGTGTGTACCTGGTAATTATCACGTTGTGGGGACCAATTGTCCCCACAAAGATAGGAATACCAGTGTTTTTGTGACCTTGTGGGGACATTTTGATGTCCAAATGAGGAAACATGCTAATAAATCAAACAGAATGATGTTTATTGAAAATCTAAGGTACAAGAAAGGTTTTTGTGATGGTTGGGGTTAGGGAATGGGGCAGGTAAGGGGAATAAAATATACAGTTTGTATGGTATAAAATGCATTACGTCTATGGAATGTCCCCATAAAACATGGAAACCAGAATGTGTGTGTGTGTGTGTGTGTGTGTGTGTTTGTGTGTGTGTGTGAGAGAGAGAGGGGGGGGTTACAAATCATTTAAAATAGTTTCTTCACCTTATTAAAATATATTTTTTTACCGCAACTATCTGTTTCTGCATATTTATAGTGTGTGATTTATAAAATATCTTATATCCTACATCACACATTTTGATTTTGGACGTCTGCACACTTTATATCTTATATCAGAATATTATATTACTGTTAAGTGAATATTCATTCCTACTATGAATGTTAAGTGGCGCTGTCCACATTAGTGTTTGTAACACTAATACCCTATTCTAAACCTAAATCTTGACAAACTACACTAGTCAACATTTGAAGTGCATCAAAAAAGTTGTCCAAAGACAAGAACGGGTGTTGGGAATTGGTTTTAAAACAACTTTTATGAAAGGTTTTGATCCACTTCAAATGTTGACTAGTATATATATTGTTGGAAAGCACAAAGAGTATAATTTTTATATTTCATTACCATTTGGGGAAATTTATGACATAGTGAGAGTCAGTTTCTAAAAGGTTATGGGCCCACAGGTAGGCCAAATTTTGCACTAACAATAAACCTCTACTCTAAACCTAAAAAATCATGACAAGCTATATATCATCGGAAAGCTTGGTGACAGTAATTTATTAGTTTGTCAGTTTACAAGAGTATGCAGCAAAATCTAGTGGCAGTTGTTGTAAAACCACTTAAAGTGTGACACAAACCAAATTTTTATGATTTTAACTTGAAATTTGGATAACTACTTGAGACATTTTGCTTCATGTTTATATTATTAATTGTGTGAAACATTTAAATTTGTATAGTTTTGTTTATAAAATTAATATGTTTTGCATTATTTTTATATATTAAAATAAAGGTAAACTGCTATAAAAAACATTTATATTTAATATCTTCACATTCTAACACATCCGTGAAAAACCCTAAATTGTCGTCTTTAAAACATGACCAAGATTAGGCTTCTAGCTCAAAAAATCCCAGAGAAATATTCATTTAAAGATGTACATCACATTGTCACCCCCCACTCAAATGGGATTTGAGGCACATAAGGGGTTGAAATACGCCAAACCATGTGCCCTGTATCATGAATGACCTTTGCAGCAAAAAACCTGCGTGAAAATCAGTTCGGTATTCACTGAGATATGATTAATTAAATCCGCTGGTAGGTCATTCCACCTGTCATACAGATTACACTGAGTGGAGCGGGTGACCGATCTAAGATGGCGTCCCCATGGCTCGGCCGCGTCAGTAGGTAGTAGCGGCCGATAGGGTGTCTACCTATATGATGTCTATGCCTGTAACTGTTCCGCATCCAAATTTTCTTCTTCTTTGGTTTTATTGGCAGTTGGAAAACCATCTTAAAACTGCATTACCGACACCTAATGGACTTTGCCTATTATAAACTACTAATTAACCCAGTAGTTTTGATATAAATAATTATAAAATCAAGACTTGGATCACTGTCTGGGAAACCACCCCTTAGTCTCTTAAGCCCTTTTCACACAGACATTCTGGAAAATACACGGAAAATAAATTCTGGATTTTTCAGGTATCGTTAGGTTTTTTGTTCATTCACACTGCCAATGATTTGCCGGCATCTGCAAGGTCCTGGAAAGACTCATGACCTGTGCTAGTCCTGCACTATCTTCTACGCAGTGTCTACGCAATTTTTTATTATTTCTCTCTCCAAAAACCACTCGCGTGCATTTTTGTTTATGATAAGACTAAAAGGGGCGTGTGACGCGTCGTTCTATGCTGGTGAATGATCTCAGCTTCAGAGTGGATATTTGACGAGCTCCCTGATAACATAAACCTAAATTAAAGCAATAAACCCCAAGAAGCAGTGGGTTACCAGTGCATTTTATAACAGCTAAGGGGCGTTGTTAGGCACGACGCGAAGCCCCCTAAAACCCCCTTAGCTGTAATAAAATGCACTGGTAACCCAACGCTTCAAGGGGTTTATTGCGTTTATAAAACGGTTACTTCATATGCATAACGTTAGCGGGATTTTATCAAATAAAACACAAATAAGTTGTACTTATATTAGTACAGATATTACTCTTCCGCCAAACAAAGTAGTTCCTCAGAATCAAGTGTGACTGAAACAGAGCGCAGTTCCCAACCAACAGAGATGCAGCAAAGACACAATGAAAATATGATTTAAGATCATTCATCTAATTTATACATTAACATTTATATTGTGCAACTGTTAAAGTGATGATCAAATATGCTTGGAAGCATGCTTAACTCTTTCCCTGTCAGCATTTTTTTTTTAAGTTGCCACCCAGTTTTAGTTTAATGCCTTGCAGGAAAATTATCTTCTTTAAATAAACATAAAATATCAAATGAAAGAACAGACCATCCGCTTTCAAACAAAAACAAACAAAAAAACGTTTCATCTTACCTTCATTTGTTCTCTTATCACCTCTCAAATTTTTTAGCTAAAAGCGGAGATAATTCAGTTTTTGTGAATAACTTATGTAAGAGATCAGATTGAGCCATCAAAACTTACACGCTGTGTTTTCAGTGTTGAGTGAATACGTCAGTGTTTAAGTTGGGTAAGATCGCCATCTAGTGGATAATACCGGACGTATGAACTTGAGTTATAAACTCTTCAGACAACGTTTTCTCTTTATCGACGAGATGACTCAACAATATTTATTGACATTTATCTGGATATTGCCATTAATTGTGCAATTGTAGACATATTAAAAATATGATTAAAGACTGTGGTGTTTATTTTCAACAGTGGTGCAGTGATTCTTATGTAATGTGGTCTGAACCGTGAGGTTACCAGTGTATTTTATCACGGCTTAGAACGCGTTTGAACCAATCAGAATGAAGAACCAGAACTGCCCGTTTTATAATATACATTTTAATTATTTCAATTATGGCTCTTACAGTAACAAACATTCCTCAAAATCTCTTCCTTTGTGTTATTCAGAACAAAGAAATTTATACAGGTTTGTAACAACATGAGAGTGAGTAAATGATAACAGAATTTTCATTTTTGGGTGAACTATCCCTTTAAGTAGACATGTCTAAGTTAGTTAATTTTACATACAAAGACAATATGAATAAAACCTAACCTCATAATTCATTAAGGAAACAAGTTTGATTCTAGTTTGTAAAATGACCATGGTAAACACAGATAAACCCAAATGACACTCATTACCATGGTCAGAATTATGATTTCTATACAACAATCTTCAAAAAACATCATCAATGAAATATATAAACACATTCCAAAGTGTCCACCCCCCCAATACAACTGCAAAAGTCTATGTTATTTTGCAACAATGAAAGGAATAATTCACTCAAAATGAAATTCATTAATATTTTACCCACCATCACATTAAAGCTCAAATTCTAAAAAAACAACAACCTTATTTGACAGATGTGTGGGAAATAAATGATTCATATTTTGAGATTATTTAGTAAACTTAAAACCACAACAATTTAATTTTAATATCTTAACAATGCATTTCTTACACCTATCATTTCATAGACATTAAGTTATTTACTCACTAAAGAGGTAACCTTTGAAAAGGATATATTTGGTTTTAAGTAGAGATGTTCCGTTACCATTTTTCTCTTCCCAATACCTGGGCTCGGGGTATCGGCATATACAGAGTACCGGTCCGATACCTGGGTGTGTATCTGTACAATATACAGCTGTACATACTACTAGCCCTGTATGAATGGATATAACCGTTTTATGGTGTGCTTTAGACTTTTTCCTGTATAAAACATGAAAAGATACATACAGTGAACTAGAGTATTATTATCTGAAAGCAGGGCTCAACGCAAATAATTTTTTATACTGGCGTTCAGGTTTTCAGTTGCCCTGCCAAAATTTTCACTGGCCCCAAAAAAAAAACTATCAGTGTAACCTATGTAAAAATAATAATTTTAATAAAATAATAATAATAAAAGTATAATTGTATACATGTACAACAGACATGTTCCAAAGAAAAAAGATTCCCAACTTTTCTGCTTTACCTGTAAACTGACAGCAAACTCTGCAAAATATTGCATTGTTTCTTTCGTCGTGTTTTACCCAAGTAAATGTCTGCTTCCAAGATTTTAAATAATATACATTGATGAAAATATATTTTAGTGACTGAGGGTGAAGCACTGGCCCGATCGGGCAAGTGACAATACTTTTGACTTGCCCGAACGTCTCTCACGCTTGCCCCGGGCAACCGGGCAGTCCTTTATGATGAGCCCTGCTGAAAGACATTTGACAGTAATATTTATTTTTCCTAAGTGAAAAAGAGCCACAAATCTAACATTATAAACGGAAAGGGCATTTTAGTTTTAGAATATAACTGTATAAAACAGTGCAAACACATAAGGAATAAAAAATTATATCAATAATATAACAAAATAATCTATTTAAAACTTAAGTCTAAAAAGAATTTCGTTAAACAAAAGGCATTTCAGTTTTTAAATACAAAGCAAAATAAAGCTCCTTTAAAAACACTAGGTGTAGCCACAATGTAGTGAAATAAGAGACTTGATTGTAACCATCATGTTTTCAGGGTGAAGCGTCTTCAAATACTGTAATAAGTTACTCGTTTTAAAGTTATTAATACTTGTGCAACCTATCGAAAATGCAGCATTGCATATGAGACATGTCAACATTTTATTAGTCTGAAATACTAACAAACAGCGGACATATGGGTGCGCGCTTTCATTTCTAAGTAATCAGCGCTTGCGTCACGCGTGTGGCAACTTTCTGGTGTTTGCATTCAGAGCAGCGAAGAAGAAATGAGTTTTGCTTTGCAGCATTACCTATAACGGGCATAACTAGGTTTATAAAGAAGTGGAACCCAAGTACCAATCCGATACAAGTCAGAACAACCCTAGTTTTAAGATTTTCATAATCTGTAGGAATTGCATATTGTAATTTTTTTTGCTATCCTTTAGCAAAAAAGGAAATCATATCATTGTCAGAGCCAGAGGGGTGTCCAGGGTGGCACTGGACCCCCGACATCTGACTGGCCACCCCAGGTGCTACCCCAAATTTAATGCTTATTTAATTTATTTCGACGTGTGGCAGCGCAGCGCATTGTTAAAAACAAATATTAAGAGAATATTAACGTACGCTGCAAATACTACATAATGATTTCAAAGTAGGCTGGAAGGGTGTGTAGTATTTCTGCAGACTGCAGAAAGTCTGCTTTTACAATAAAAGATTGGCTTTTCTTTTTCTGTTTTACAACAAAACTAAATGCCATGTTTTTATTCTTGAAGTGATTTTTACTGTATGATGATTAGATTTACTCTATTACTCTATATTGAACTGCCGCCTTAAACTTGAAAACGTGACGTGCATTGTGTTCGATGGCACGCGTGCACAGAGCTTAGTGTTGAGTTCTGCTATTGGAGTTTCCTGACCAACTTCTTGGAAAGTGACTGCAGTTAACATTAGGCCAGATTTACTAAATGAGGCAAATTAGCGCGAGAGTGCAATTCCAAAAAAGTGGTAATATCTGCAGGTTATTTACTAAAGAGCAAATTAAATAACACAATCTACTAAGAGCAGCGCAAATTAGGATAGGGTCGCAAATAAGCAGAGCTGATGAGGTGCGCTTGAATTCAGCACCATGGACAACGCAGCCGTAATTTTGGGGTGTGTAATCCCAGCTAACAAAGCCATAGGACACTGAAAATACCTGGAGGACCACAAATAAGGTTTACAAGAAGTTTTGAAACAACTGGTATTGTGTGACTTCTAACTCCTCTTTTATTTACTTCAGCAAAAACAACATGGCTTGGCAAACAATATTTTGGTATTGGCATTCCAAGTAAACTGTTCCATGTTAAAAAAAACTCTTGTGTGCCTTAAAAGTAATGTAAATCTGTAAATCTCTTTTCACACTCATGTTCATGGTTTTTCTCCAGTATGGACTCTTTGGTGCTTTGTCAAAGCTCTGGTTGTCAAAAAAGTTTTCCCACACTCAGAGCACACATGAGTTTTCTCATCAGTATGTATTATCTGGTGTTTTTTCAAATGTTCAATCAGTACAAAACTCTTTCCACAAACAAAACAAGTGTAAGGCTTTTCATTGACATGAATTTTCTTGTGTTGTTTCAGGAAATATGCTGATCCAAATGTTTTCCCACACTCAGCACAGTTAAATGATTTTTCTTTACAATGAGTCTGCTCGTGGACTTTGACATATGATGCATTTTTGAAACTCTTTTCACACTGAGTACACTTGAAAGGTTTCTCTCCTGTATGAACTCTCAAGTGATCTTCCAGTCTTATTTTTTTTAGAAAACCCTTTCCACACTGAGGACAAGTAAAAGGTCTGTCACCGATGTGAATTGTTATGTGACACTTAAGATGTGCTTTCTGTGTAAAACCCTTTCCACACTGAGGACAGATGTAAGGTTCCCCCCCAGTGTGTAATGTTATGTGACTCTTAAGATTAGATTTCTGTCTAAAACTCTTTTCACATTGAGGACAGGTGTAAGGCTTCACTCCAGTGTGAATTAGTTCATGAATCTTAAGGGTCACTTTCTGTTTAAAACCCTTCCCACACAGAAGACAGGTGTACGGTCTCTCTCCAGTGTGAGTTATCAAATGTCTCTTATAGTTATCTTGATGTTTAAAACTCTTTTCACACTGATCACATTTGTATGGCATCTCTTCATTGTGAATTCTCAGATGTATATAAAAGTTATCTGCACGTGTAAAACCCTTTTCGCAATGAGGGCATTTGTATGGCGTCTCTTCAGGGTGAGTTCTCAAATGTATATAAAAGTTATCTGCACGTGTAAAACCCTTTTCGCAATGAGGGCATTTGTACAGCATCTCTTCAGGATGAGTTCTTAAATGTATATAAAAGTTATTTGAATGTGTAAAACCCTTATTGCAATGAGGGCATTTGTAGGATGTCTCTCCAGTGTGAGTTCCCAAATGTTTCTTCAAGTTTTTAGCATATTTAAAACCTTCTCCAGACTCCTGGCTTGTGTGACTTTTCTCTTTACCGTTAATGCTTATATCATCACTATGTTGTCCTTTTTGTGAACTCTTTCCATGTTGATTGGAGTCAGATTTTTCTTCAGTGATGACATCATGAGGTTCCTGCTGCTTCCCCTCCACTTCATTCAGTTCCTGAGGTTCCTCTTTTACTTCCATCGTTATCTAAAATAAACATTAAATTGGCAAAAATGTATTTAAAACAATCAATCAATCAAATTCAATTTAGGTTTTATAAAACCTATAGCTTTTTAACAGTTGACTCTATGGGAGGTCCTCTCTTCCGATTTTCTGAAGCTTTTTTATAGAACAACGGCGTTCACAAGGCGTTTGCCTGTACAAGCGCTGCGCCATGGCTGTTTACTTGAGTAGACATCTTTTTTTGGTGTCGGCCTTGTACAATAAAGCGCACTTTGGCCGATTCTCACGGGTTTTGGCCACAAACAAGCACTGTTCATAGCAGCTGGCCTTGCTTAGCCACATGATACCTCTGCACCTCGAGCACAGCTGCTCTCTGCGCGCGTTCCGGCCACGTCACTTATGTGTGCCGTCGAACATGATGTCATACGTCATGACAGAGAGGTTTGCTGTTGCAACTTGGCTAAGAACAGAGAGTGAACATTGGCCTTAGTGTCTGTGGTTCATGCAACATTAGGGGTGTAACGATATTACGAACCGAACGATCGCGATACACCACCCACGATACGAATCGCGAACCTCCCGTGTCGTGTCGTGGTACTCTCACGCCTCCTGCTGCCCATTGTTGAGGTTAATGTCACTTATCTCTGACTAACTAATCTATTTATTAAAAAAAATATTAGCATATATTTGATTAAATTGTATTAGTAACGACTAATAAGAGCTTTTTAAATGCTGTTCTAAATAGTATATTCCAAGTTCATGTCATATCATGTCACGTGACTTGGGAGTGAGCGCAGGTCACAGGATGGCTGCTCCGCCTGAGATTGCAGATCCCCCGGACACATTTAAGTCTCTTGTGTGGGAACATTTTGGGTTTCCAGTGGAGTACAGGAATGGAATTCGTGTCGTAGACAAATCACACACAATCTGTTGTAACTGTGTGCTTGCGTTCGCGTGTGTGTGTGCTTGCGTGTCAGATCGGGTTAACCGAAGTGAAATAGAAGAGCGCGAGATCATTCTCCAGAACAAAAGTAAAAATGTAACAAGACGTCGTCTGTCTGAGGTAAAAACACGGGGTTTACACATTTGTTGCTATTTTAATTGTTTCATGATGTTAAACATGTAAAGTGATGCATGGGGTATGTTTATCTGTTCTCTTCTTCACAAATAATTAAACACATTTTAACTTGAATGCCTTTTGTGTAAGTCCATGATTAAAAATGAACATGTAAACAAAAACAATTTTTATAATTAAAGCATGAAATGACGAATAATAAGTGATGGCAGAATTTTTAAAAGTGAAAGTCTAACGCGACCTCTGGTGTGTGTGTGTGTGTGTGTGTGTGTGCACCTGCGTGCGTGTGTGTGTGTGATGATTACCTTGATTAGTTCATTACTGATAATAAACCCACATTATACTCAGATTTACAGATTCATAGTACATTTATTTCATGCATTAGTTGACTTCAACAGTAACATTTTCAGCATTTTAGCTAAGGAATGATATTCATCACCTGATAAACAGCTAATTACAGTCCTGCATTACTAAAGTTAAAGTTTAATTGATTTTAAGTTTGTTTGCCAAAGTTAATAAAGAAAACGTCAAGTTATTTTTGTTGTTGTTATTAAGTTAAGTTAATCTATTATTCCTTAGCATTGCAGGTAAAATGACAGGAACCCTACATTTACAGCAAATCGAACCGAATCGGGCCGAACCGTGGCGCCAAAACCGTAAACCGATCCGAACCGTGCAATTGGTGTATCGTTACACCCCTATGCAACATGTATTGCTCTGGGCCCGGTTCCCCGATAACGTTCATTCTTAGCGTTCTAAGAAGACTCAAAAAGATATATCTTACCAAAGTTGTTGATGTTCCTAAGTGTGTTCCCCGAAGTGTCTCTTAGGAAGCTTCTTAACACGCTGCCTCTAAGTTCGACGTACAATGGCGCTGTCCCAAGTGAAGGTGCTGAATTATTTGCGATCGATCACTCAGGGATCGATTTTCCACTTCACGCGAAGGTGCATTATGGCGTTAAGAAAGACAACACGTTCTATGCAAATGGAACATTACTCAAATTATTCCAGTCACATTTATTTTAACATAGTTTAAGTTATCCGTAAAATATAGACTATTAATTAAATGATCAAATTGTCAGTAATACGGGTAGACGAACCGGGTATCCCTTGCTATTTATCCTTCCTCCTTATCCCGTTGTGCCACTTGTGCCGCTTCTTGACATGGGTTTTGACTTTAAAATAATCTGTAATACACTTTTATACGAATGTTAAGGTACTTAACAATCAGAATTGATTGGCAAGCAGCTGCAGTATTTCTGTTTAATGTGGTATTGCTTACCATTAATGTTTTCAATAAAAAGCAACCTAGTCAGATAGAGAATATGGTCTGAGAAGATCTAGCAGCTCCATAATGAGTTGTCTTGGAAAGCAATTTTTTTATTTAGCCACGTCAGGCAAAATGTCAAAAGGTTTAAGGGTTGACGAATAAAAAAACGAATTTCATAATCGATTCGTTGTGTTGCATGACGCAGAGACGTTATAAAAAAAAAGGAAAAACTTCAGTTAAGCGCGGAGCGGAGTGAACACACTCGCACTCCGTTCCAAACCGCCAAATTCCATACTATATAGTAGGCAAAGAGTACGAGAAGAAGTGCTTTTCGCCTACTATATAGTATGGAAGAATGCGGTTTGGGACGGAGCGTCGGTCTCTCTCGCACACTGTTGCTTGCAGAGTTCAGCGCCTCATAGACGCGGAGAAATGACAGGGCGGCGGAGAAAAGATAAAAAAAACAGCAAAGGTAGAGGAAAACCACATGTCAGTGTAATCCTCCCAAACGTAAGCGCGTCACCTGGAAGTTATAGCCGGCAAAGAGGTTATCAAACAAAGACGACACGCTTGTGCTTTATGGAGCGACGACAGCGAGTAAAAAAAGTTTCTAGAACGAAAAAAAAAACTCCAATGACAAACTCCAATGATATTAAACAAAGAAATAAAACTCTGAGAGAGAGTTGTATGAACGCTTTTCCCCGTCATGGACCTGTATGTTAAATCATCGCGCCATCACGATCGCGCATGGTCTCCTGCTGTTCTGTACTGCGTGCTCCAGCTCATGCCAAGCAAGGAGACGCGCGTGCCCGGCCCAAAATACAGTACATCCAGGGTTCTTGCAGGTTTCAGCAAGTTAAATTTAAGACCTTTTTAAGACCTTTTAAGACCATTATGAGTAAAATTTAAGATCAACACGACATTACTAGAAGCATTTGAATGATCTCAGAAATTCTCAAAACGTTTTATTTTCATGGATTCAGTTATAGAAAAATATAAAATAAACAGACTATCAGGGCCGGATTAACCATACGGGCAACTGGGCAATTGCCCAGGGGCCCAAGACCTCCAAAGGACCCAGGGTAGCAAGGGCACGAGCAAAATACTGTATCTGGTAATCTCCCGCTGGCTGCTTTATATTAAACAAACTGTCAACACGGGCTT
The DNA here is from genome assembly GCF_030506205.2 of Paramisgurnus dabryanus. Taxonomy (NCBI): domain Eukaryota; kingdom Metazoa; phylum Chordata; class Actinopteri; order Cypriniformes; family Cobitidae; genus Paramisgurnus; species Paramisgurnus dabryanus. The sequence continues at coordinate 31,637,759 of NC_133346.1, read as the reverse complement.
TGCGCTCAATGCGCTGCAAAGAGACGCTGCGCTTCCTAACGTGAGAGCGGTTGAGTCTCATGCCGACTGACCAATGAAGAGAGGGCCTCAGGTTAAGACCCTCTCCTCATTGGTCAGTCCGCATGAGGTGGGTCAAAGGTTTGCCGACTATTACGTGACGGAAGGCGTTGGTACAACAGAAAAAAACGAGACACGGAAAAGCTAAGTGGGAGCGCGAAACGGAAATTAAAAAAGGAAAATGACATCAGAAACGCAGAAAATGTAAAGTATAAACAGTGGTGTAGTCTATGTGATACGCAGGTATCTTCGCTATCCGATCGGCGTATGAAATCAAATAACTATAGCGGCGCGAAAGTGACTGGGGAGCAGAGAACCCACAGGCGAGTGACAGCTAAGTAGCGCGAGAGCGATTCCACATATCATATGGAGAAATCTGCTTTGAATCGCTCTAGCGGTACTTTGACATCACCAAGAGGTCTGCTTAGCGCCAAATGAAGTCGAACCTGCCGACAGTGAAGCTGCTCACATGACACTGTAAACAAACAGACACAGACCATGTGGAGAAATGAACGAGAAGTGCACAACATAAAATCCGGAGAGTACAACGCACATGTGAGTAAACAACATTTAAATCATCAATCCATTATCTGGGGCCCGTTTCAGAAAGGTGGTTAAGTGCAAACTCTGAGTTTGTTAACCCTGAAATAAGGGAAACTCTGAGTTTTCCGTTTCAAAAAGGGAGGTAGGTTAAACCTGAGATGGCGGGGTAAGTCAAGCCTGTTTCAGAAGGAGAGGTAACTTATACTCAGAGTCTGTTTCCGGAGTAACATACTCTCTGAACCTAACCTGGTCGGAAGCAGGTTGTATCCTGTAAACTCACAAGCACTCACATACCTCATATGGGTAATTTACTCTTGCCGCAATAGTTAGCCTGTCTGGAACCGAGCTGATTTAAACCACTATAATGTATGACACTTGCATTACATGCGAACGGCCCCTACGCTAATAGAATTCTGTTTTGTCTCCCTGTCTCGTCCTCGACCCCGAGGACAATGAGACAAACAGACCCAGTTCCTGTTGCTGTGAAGGTCATCGCACCACTGATCTACTGGCTGTCCTTCAAAGTGATGCCCAGCCCATGCGCGACCAACGACCACCGGCTGAACCAGTTTAATCCGCTTACCCGCTTCCTATCCCTATCCCTAACTATAACTATAAATATATATATTAATTTCTCCCTAGGGTTTTTTGTCCTTCTAGGATTTTTTCCCATTGGGTTTTCTCCTATGGGGTTTTTTAGTCCCAGGGAGAGTCAGCCAACTTTGGCTTAACTTAGCACTTTACTGTATACGTTACATTATCAATACGCTCGCTTACACGGTTTATCCTTAGCTGCTATATTCTACTTCTTATACCATGTATTGATTCTCAGTGTTCTACTCAACATCTACTCATGTAAAGCTGCTTTGCAACAATTAACAATTGTGAAAAGCGCTATATAAATAAAATTGAATTGAAAATATATGTATGCATTATGTATAAGACCTATATGCATCAATGTGCACATATGTGCATGCACCCCCCCACACACACACAATCTATAAACACTGCACCACTGTGGTGAATTTGTGCATTACTACTGCGTGGTAAAACACTGCCAATGTCACAGCCCTAGATGTATGCAGCACTTAGTTTACTTCGTCTTTTATTACTTTTATCTGTTAAATATTCGCTACTCATAGACAGATGCAACTTCTAGACACAATTTGTGTGTTGATCTTCATGAGTGAAAAATGAATATTAAAACTAAATATGTATGAAAACAAGAACAAAGTTTGTGTTCTTTCACTCTGCACAAAAAGATTGCGTACGCACACTGTAAAAAATATGCTGTAAGTATGCAGCTGGTTGCCAGTAACTTACTCTAGAAGATAAAGACTGAAATTGTTTAATATTCATCTAATTTTGAACAAACTGTTGCCAGTAAATAACAAATGTAAAATCTACAGTAAGTTACTGGCAACCAGCTGCCAGTAATACTGTAATGTCTACAGAAACTTTTTACCGTGTACGGTCAAGAGCATCTATACAGCGCGCACTTATTTACGTCAAGTTTATTTTTTATAAATTCTGATATGTGCGTGGAAAATTGCATATGCATATTTCTATGCCTATTTGGTGCTCATACATCAGGCCCCAGCTCTTCTGTTGTTCAGTCGAAAGAATCTGAGGATATGCCATCAGATGGTCGTTATATAGCGGCGGAAGGCACGCCTTTATACGTAATCATGCCAGGCATTGGCCAGTACACTGGAGTTGTTCTATAAAAAGCTTCAGAAAATCTGAATAGAGGAGGACCTCCCATAGCATCAGCTTTTGACACGGTTTCTCAAGGAGCTAAAGCTACAACAGTTTATTTAAAAAAAAAAACATTTTTATGAATGTGTTTTTGCTGAACGGCCCCGAGAAGACCCGAACTCTCTTATGTGTGTGCGTCAATGTCCTTTTTAAACCTCCCATCCGTTTGCCAAGAGCGCTTGTGACATTGACCCTCATTTATCATTCTTACGTAGAAACGGCCGTATATATTGTTGGCGTAAGATTATGCTTACACTCCTCTCACCGCCTGATTTATGAAGCTGTGTGTACCTTTGAAATTCAGAAGTACGCAATACCTGCCCTTCATAAATGCAGCAGCTGAAAACGATCATCATTGGAATAACACGCCCATATAAATTCAAGTCTCTGCTTCCCCCATGCCCTCATTTTACGCCATGGACACATGGAAGACGGCAAAGAAGAGAAACCAGGGCAGTGGAAAGAAACAAAATTTTTGTCAATTTTTTTCCATTTTTGGAGCTCCGGATATAATTCAAATTAACAATTTGCTTCCACCACATCCACATGTTTTACTAGGCTATAATTTGAAGTAATAATAATTGTAATAGTAATTACGAAATATTATAATAATTCATTCCAAGGAACAAACTGTTGAATATTGGGTAACAAATTCTAAATTTATGGCCATACTTTAGACTAAATAAGAAAAATAATTGTTAATTTGTGTCCATAATGTAGCATAAAAGATCATTCGTGGCCATGACTTTATCCACATTTCATCCTGGTCAGATTCACGGCTCCATTCACACTAGCATCTTACCTTACCTATTCATGTCTTTATTTTTCATTGAAAATTTGCTAATTCTTACAGTCTCTCCGCACTCGCTTTCAATTTCTTCTCCCTGCTCAATCTTAACTTTGATTTTTACTTTACATTCATGTATAAGGCTTTAATTCCATAACTTATTGCTAGACGTTTTCACAGCAACTAGCAAATTATCAAAGTGCGTTCTGGGTTGAGCGAGCAATGCTGAGCGTAATGTGCAAGCAGAGCGGAATTTTTGCAAAGGCACTCTGCGCTCTGATCGTAATATTACCGCACCGCTCACTGCTCCACTCCCGCTAAGCTTCGTTCACATGCTCTGCCCTGAAACGCCAGGTAAAGCACACAGGCTCTCAACTGAAGGAATACATATGCCTACAAATCAAATGCTTTGATAAAGTCACACAAATTAAACATTGAAGTCCATGTTGCATAAAAATAAACACTAAAGGTTATAATTACTATGTTGATGTTTTTTTACAGTGGGTCATAATATATCATATCTTTTAGTATGTTGTTGCGTTTTGGGGTATTAGGAATTGTTTTCCTGCGCTTTTTTCCGCACTAACTCAAAACGTGCGCACACCACCTCCTGAGTTGGCGTAGGATTTGAGCATGCCATACGCAAACGTCCACATTGATATATCTCAAAGTCACCGTGGTTTTGGGTGTACGCCAGGTGTAAGCTGAAAATTTGGTGTACGCACTTTTGATAAATGATGGCCATTGTGTAGCTGACGGTAGGATATTTTTCGTTGAGACGGACATGTCAGTCAATTTTAAATGTACATTTAAGCGGTTACCTTGGTGTCGTAGTCAGATAACAAAGTAAAACAAATGGGGCAGCTCGCCAAATTGGTTGTGAGGCCACCAGAGTTCAGTGTTTCCCATACATAGGCTCTACTTGGGCGGTGCGCCCAGGTAAATTGCGACCCGCCCAGGTAAAAAAAAAATCACTTTACGAATTTCTGTATTTTCTGAACTCGACTGGATGACCGTGTTTTGGAGAGAGAGAGAGAGAGAGAGAGAGCGCGCGAGAGAGAGAGGTGGGGGTCGGGTGACCGTGAAGATGATGCACACGTCATAAACTCATCATCCAGCGCGGCAAACTGGATCAACTGCAGCAGCACATACGGAGCAGCCAAGAAACACACTGCGACCAAAATGGTCGCATATGCTTATGTGCATATGTGTTTATAGTAGGGCTGGGTAAAAATATCGATTCATCAATGCATTGCAATTATTTGTTCCTCAATTCAATATCGATTCATCAAATTCATGAATCGATTCAGCCTACCGGCCAGTGGCGGCGCTGTGGGTGGGCAACACTCTAGCGCCCGCTCCCCGAGGTAATTTGATCCGGCCCTTTATGTAGTCTGATGTATGAAAAAGGCATCTCTAGAATAAATACATTTAGAATTAAAATAAATGTAGTTGGACAACGGACCCTACAGTTACGAGTTGATGAGCGTGCATCTGTTACAGCATGAGATGCAGAGCGCGAGTCACGTGACTGGCGCGAGCAGGTTTGTCACATGTTTATATTCGTGCTTTGGTCCAACGCGAGCTGCTCGCGCCCGCACATCAAGACGCGATGACTGACAGTGGTGAGACCACGGACTCTATGGCTGTTTTAACCTCTTGTATTTCCATCTACAAAACCGGCTTTTCCGACAGTTGTTGTTTGATATGTCGGCTCAATGATGACTTGCTTATCCACAATGACATTAGATGTCTTAATAAAGGAAACGCATTAAAACGATTAGTGACAGTTAATCAATCATCGCGCCCAACACCTGCACCACTGAACGTGTATCTATTGACAAACATACACCTGATTTTACTGCTCTAGCGAAATCTAAAAGTATAATTTCTCTTATTAGAAGCTAGACTAATGTTTGCCAGTTATTAAGATGGCTGTTGTAGTTTAAATAGGGGTAGTGAAATAATTAGCTTTGACAAAAACAGCATAAAACAATGTTATGTTACATATTGTAAACTTTTTTGTTATGTGTACTAAAGTGATTAAATAAGTTAAATTCTCAATGAGTGTGATATGGCTCTTATTTACCCCTTTAAATGTAAATTAAAGCATCTTACAGTGCACTTTTGTTGTTATGCAGTTTTAAAATACAACATATGAACATGTCTGGATGTAGAAAAAGCCTACTTGGACATGTTACAATGCACTAATTTTGTTGTATGCAGTTTGAAAATACATGTTTGTAGAAAAAGCCTATTGTACAATGCACTGATTTTGTTGTTATGGAGTTTAAATATATGAAAATTAAGTCATAATCACTGATATATCTTCGGCCCCTTATATGAGATGCTTTTCATGAACTGGCCCCCATGACAAACTAACTGAATATCCCTGCTCTAGTGAGAGCGTTCAACATTGTACAAGAAACGCTTTACCAAAACACGCTTTACCAAAACAGCAAGATGGCAAACAGCAGCTGCACTCCGTTCAAGTCTGCACCAAAAGCTAAAATTAAAATATAGGCTACTCAGGTACTTAATTACTTGTGTATCTACTTATTATTGAATCGATATTGAAGCAAACAAATCAATATCGAATTGAATCGAATCGAATTGAATTGAATCGAAGCCTCAAGAATCGGAATCGAATCGAATTGTGAAATTCCTAACAATACCCAGCCCTAGTTTATAGGATCTAAGTTCGCTTCATTTTGCGTGCAAACACGTTGTGTCTCTCCGGTTGAGTGACCGTTCACCTGCTCTCTGTTTCTCAATGAATTGGGCGCGACGCGAAGCAACCTAACATTGTATCCTTTCATGTTTCTGAACTTGAGCAGAGTTTTACCATTAGAGGTCTTTCTTCACTGAGGACGCGGGACCCGTACGGTTCCGGGTTTATATTTTAAATGGTCAGTTGGGTCCGGGTCAGTCCTAGTTCATTACTTCGGGTCCCAAGTCTGATTAATATTGTGTATAAAACCCGAGTCGATCGGAGAACGGCCGTGAGCGCTACCGCGCTAAAGCTCGAGTGCTGTTTCAGCGTGCCTCCGGTTTCTATGGCGATAGCAACTGGCTCTTGTCACGACCACGCGCCGCTTCATTTTCTTTATCCCATTTTTTAATAATCTTACTATTAATAGACCATATCTTTACTAAAATCTAAACATTTTGCACAGAGATTGTAGCAAAAAGCAGTGCTAATACTGAATGAGCAAAGCTCTAGCTGACTCAGGATAAAAAATGCAAAGCTGTAATGTAAAGTCTGTCATCGGGACAGCAAGTAGACTTTTAAATCTGAAATAATTAGTGGATTAAGCTTTTTTTAATCGGCAAAAGAGAAATAGAAAGCAGAAGCAGTAAAAGTGCCTATCTTATAGAAGTTATTAACATTATAACATCAGTCACATTTATAATCTATAGACCTGCACTGTCTATATAGGCTATAGTATACATAGTATTGTATATAATTGAGTTTGATAAAAGGGGTCATCAAATTGCTTCATATATCAGTGCAAAAACATAGTGTTTTTGTGGTGCTTTGACAAACAGTGTCAGCTTTGTTTATGGCAAAAAAAGTTTGGGGTGGTTAGATAATGAACTATAATGTGAAATTAATATTAATGTTTAATAAATCAAAGTATTGTGTTGTGTCACACATTATTAGTTATTTGTCACATGTATAGTAGACCATTTTTTGTCGGTGGATAATAATGATTGCCCTTTTCACCAGCTACCACCACAAGTAAATTTCAGATCTGTGGGAAACACTGGAGTTTCTTTCTGTCTGAGTGACACCTGCGTGTGGGTCTGCAGAATGCACACACGTCAGTGCAGTTTACATGCGGGTCGAGTCGGAATAAAAATAATTGCCTCGGGTCTAATTTTCGCGGCTATGTCTCAGATCGGGCCTTTAAACAAAAAAAAATATGCACATGGGGTTTGGGTACAAAGTCATTTTGGGTGGGGTACATTTCTTTGGACCCGAGAAGACCTCTACTGTACAGTTAATACAGAAAATAACTCACAATTATGAGTTTTTTGTCCTAATTGTGCAGCCCTTTCAAAAAATATGCATAATACAAGGACGGTTAGATGATCATGGCTGGATGAATGTGTAGATAATATCTATCTATTATAGGCAGATAAATAAACAATATCCACCTTTAGTATATAGACAGAATTGTATTGAATTATTTGACTTTTAACTCAATTTTCTTGCAGGCGTTACAACAAATCCTCTGTTGTTGGAAAAAAAATTGTTGGAAGGGACATAAGTGACTGTGGCACTCAAGATGGCTACCAGGGGTGCGTTTCCCGAAAGCATCATTAGCCAACTACTGTTGCAAGTTTCGTCGTTACTAACAAAGTTCAACGATTTGGTGTTTCCTGAAACCATAGTTCAATCGAACATTCGCAAGCTGCATCGCAAACTTGTGTGGTTTGAATGACAACTCTACACCTGTCGTTAGATGCATCTTTCCTGGTTATTATAATATGTAGACTTACGTTGATCATGCTTTTGAACAAAATAAGCAAAAACATGTAGTACACTCTATATCCATCATTCTAAACATATTAAAGGGATAGTTCACCCAAAAATGAAAATTCTGTCATCATTTACTCACTCTCATGTTGTTACAAACCTGTATTTATTTCTTTGTTCTGATGAACACAAACGAAGATATTTTGAGAAATGTTTGTAACCAAACAGTTCGTGGACCCCATTTACTTCCATAGTATTATTTTTTCCTACTATGGAAGTGAATGGGGTCCACGAACGGTTTGGTTACAAACATTTCTCTAAATATCTTCCTTCATCTTTATCAAAACAAAGAAATTTATACAGGTTTGTAACAACATGAGGGTGAGTAAATGATGACAGAATTTTCATTTTTGGGTGAACTATCCCTTTAAGTTTGTAAACAGAATTAAAGCGCTGCATTTGAAAACGGCGCATGTGCACAGTCATAGGGGGGTGATTCTCACGAAAACTTGGTTTTAAAAATGTCAAGCTTGAAAATGTAAAAATTGCTTATATTTACTTTTTTTCCCACCAGACATTGAAAATCAAAGTCTGGAGTAAATGGGAACATTAATTTAAACCCTTTTACTTATCATTTAACACTTTTTGTAATATAATTTAAAAAATTTGTCCTAAAAAAATCTCATTACCGCAACAGTCAGAAAACATCAACACTGACATATTTTCAAAATGACATGACAAACCTGAAAGAACATAATTTGGAGATTCTGCACATGCATTTAAAATCAAAGTATTATGCTTCTATTAATTAAATTAACATTTAATAAACATCTGTTGCTGTAATGATAATCAAAATGTCGTGTAAGCATTCTGACAAGACAATATTTCAAATTAACTGTAAAAAAATGATCTTACCTGGTAGCCATCTTGAAGTAACTGGTCCATGTGCTTGGTCACTCAAAATCAAACTTTATTAAAATTTTGTATGTGTGCTTAAACTGTTCTCAAAAAGTGTTGCGGAGGATGAGAACATCGGGCATGGACACATCATTTTCCTAATTTTTCTTCATTATTATTATACATGAATATTCAGTAAATATTTTATCTGTCATCTAAAGTAGTCTAGCAAAACATCCATTTTTTTTTTTTTTCTAAATATTTTTGTGTTAATTTGATTAAATTACAACATAACGCATGTTCAAACACAGCCGGACACAATGCGGTAATGAGAATTTCAGCAGAAAATGAGATAAAATTGACAAATTATAAATTCTTATGTTGAAATCACACATTGTGCAAGGTAGAACACAGTATTGTGTTAATTCTGATGCTTTTTAATATTACTATATTACACATTTTATAGCTAAAATCATTAGTGCCGTGGTGTTTCAATGGTTTCGTGAGAATCACCCAGGGGCTTTTAGATCCTGGGGAATCCCTGGGAGGAGTGACGTAAGAGGGAACTTGCGCATGAATTCAATATCTTAAAAATAAACAACCGATAACTAAATCACAATAACAAAATCAGTCTTCCGATGCAATATATGTTGTTTACAGCAATAATCTGACATTAAATCGATTTGCACAGATTAATTAGTACTTCACAGTGTTTCCTCTAGGATTTTTTTCAGCTGTGGCGGCAGGGGGCGCCCATGAGGATTATAAATGTAAAAAAAATTTTTATGTAGAATATAGGCTACAGTAAACTAACATGTATTTTTTTTATAATTTTCACGCTGTCATTTACTTTTCCTTATATTTATAGCATATTGCTTTTCTATGTTTGATCTAAACGGTATTTTCTTAAAAAAACGTTACACAGCTACGTACGTAGTTCGGATATTTCATTGTAGTTTTAATGTAGTGTGCATTGCAAGTTCGTCCTCGTGTTTAGCGTACAGAGCTGTTACAAAGTCATGCAGTCCTGTTTGATAATCCGCACCGCTGTGATTGAGAGAACAACTGACCAGTTATACGACATCAGCAGCAATTTTTTTTCACACCCGTACCATTTGACATAAAGACTGTGACCTTAAAACTTTAAATATATAAATAATAAAACCTATAACGTGATAAAAACGCCATAAAAACACTACACTGAAGGGAAAAATAGGGGGAACATAGGGGGAACAGACTTCGACACAACACCGGCCACACTGTAAATCGCGCAGTTAAATATAAACCTTTACCGGTCTTCAGACAGATCTTAAACACAAATAAGCACGGGACATTTAAAAACGAGTCGAATTTTGGTCTTGGATGTTAGACCCGCATTTTACTCTTGTCTATTGAGTCCCGACCTGCATCTACAACACAAATGACACGCAAATAGCCTATTACACCCGTTAGATCAAATATTATGCGGTTCACCCGCGGGTACCCCGACCCTGCTGTTTCGTCTGAAAACAGATAAAAAGTCTCACCGTCTGCCTCAAGTTTCTATTACCAACGTTCTTCTCTTCCACGGGAATAATGTAAGTTTCCTTACAAACAGATTCGACTATTAATGTCTTGCAGTCGCATATAAGTAGTATTCAGTATTTAGCCTTTTGTTTTTGGACAAATATCTTATCATTTAATGTGAAACTTTGTGAGTGTCGATCTAAAGCACAGACGATTGACTGACAGCTGAGCGGTCAGCAACGCGCTGCGCTTATAGCCTATACTGAATAACTAATGGCCAGATAAGTTGATAATATGAGTACAGTGATTCCAAATGAATGTCCAAAAACCTCGTAATATGTTAAATCAAAAGTTTAATAATGTCTTTTCTCGCAGCCCTGCGCGGTGTTGGTGTAGATATGCGCCGGTGAACATCATGTGCGTGATGACCTTGCAGCTTAAATTACCCTAAATTTATAGTCATAAAGAAAAAAGTAAAACAACATTCGAAACTTCAAATGATGTATTTTTATTTGTGTAAACTCACAATTAGGAGAAAACCTTGTGCTTATTTATAATCATTAAAAACATGACGTGCTTTCTGCTGGTTTGGTTTTAGAGCGCGTCACAAAAAAAGAACAGAAACTCAAATACTTTTTTATTCGTTTTGTCAATTTAATAATTATTTAAGTGCAACATATTTCGTATAGGCTTATTTATTTTATTATTATTTCTCAAAACAGAAACGTAGCTTAATAATCCTCTGTTGATTTAAATCTATTTGTGCATGAAACTAAACCCATGGAGGAAATTATGATATTTTAGGAGACTTATTTATAAATGAGTGAACAACGCAAATCCAGAAAGGAATTTATTTCAAGACAGCCAGTCTCGCAGAGCGGACATTTTGGTAGCTTTTTGCGAGCTGACGCTGTGGGTTTTGTCTAGAAGGGATACAGCAAATGCCGAAAAGTTAAGGATTAGATTTGGAGGTAGGATTATTAGGATGAAAACAGCGGTTCTGGCTAAATTGGATACAAATACATCCTACAATCGTGTGAAATTTTGTGTTTAGAGTTGGGTTTGGTTAAAGGATTAGGATAAAACAGTGCTCATCCAACGAGATTTCGTTTGCTGTATCCCTTCTATCCACAACCGCAGGCGTGGCGGGGATGTTTTAGGAGTGGCGGGCCGCCACGGTTGAATGTATATAGCGGAAACACTGCTTCACCTCCCACGTGACATCATCAACTATGTTGTTTAACGACGAATGTGCAACAAAGTTACTATGCTTTCGGGAAACAGTCGTGACAAGGTAGTTAGTTTCTCCAACTATGCATCGTACTATGTTGGTTCAGCAGCGAATAACGTCGTTGTTCAGGAAACACACCCCATGTAAGCAGTTCTTATTTTTTCTCTCCAGATAAAAGTAAACATTTTGTTTGTCATAGTACCTAGACAACTTTTTAGTTCTCATTACCGAAACATGAGTTTGTAAATGCATATGTTTAATGTAATATCATTATGTTGCAGTAATGATAATTTTTGATAATGATAATCTAATAATAGAAAATAATTCTATAGGAAATATTTTTTAAAAAACCTCTTAAAATAATCGTTATAGTAAGTTCAGACCTTCATCTTATATACTAATAAAAATTGGCTTCAAGGGCTTTTAAAAAAATCTGATGCTGGACACCTTCTAAATCTGGATTTCGTGAGAATCACCCACCTGCTCTTTTTTCCTCATTTAGTTTTTTTCCTCTCCTTTCTTTCCCGATAGTCAGATTTTTGTTTTGACATCAAAACACTGACTAGTGACAGGTCTCTCAACACCGGAACACTCACAAACGACCTAGTCTCATTCATCGAGTCCGCACATTCTCTACTCCAGTGGTTCTCAAACTTTTTTGGCATGCGGCCCCCCCTTGGGTACGGTGCATCCCTTCAAGGACCCCCAAAAGAAAATGTATGACATAAAACATTCTAAAACTTAAACATTTAAATTAAACAAAACATATTAAATGAAACAACATATTGCTGTTGGTTAGTAGCCTTATTTTTCTGAGGTTTCATTACACAGAATTTATGATAAATTAATGTTTTTATAAAATGTCATAATACTGGGGCACCCGGCACCATGTCGCGGCCCCCCTGGGGGCCCCAGCCTCCAGTTTGAGTACCACTGCTCTACTCTACCTCACAGCAACGGCACGCTTTGCGTCATTTCTATACAATCAATAAAATCATAGATGTATGCTGTGCTCATGGTGGGAAGAGTCTACGTCTAGATCAGGGTTGTCAAACTCATTTTAGGCTGAGAGCCAGATGGTAAATAACACCACGATGTGAGGGTCGGATAATTTTTTTAACTTTAGTGTGCCGATAATTGTGTTAAAAAATTAACTAAAACAAATTAATTATCAAGAAAATTAGAGAAACACACAGCTCTGTAAAAACTACATTTCATAAGTTACACTCATACTGTACGTACTATACACACAAATTTACATATGTACAAAACCCACTGGCCTAAGGTTGAAAGGCCTTCATTTAACTTCCTTTGCATGAAACCCTAACAAAATTATACCTTAAATGCCAAAATTATTTATACAAATATACAAAAACTGAAGTTTTAAAAATAGGTCTGCAGCAGAGAGTGAATGCAGTAAACAACGTGATCTATAAATGTGAAATGTAAATAAGAAGCAGATAATGAGGATAATCTTTGCTGTACACATCTTCGTTTTAAACTAAATACTGAATGAATTACCTCTTCTTTATTAAATCAACAGTAAATACATTCAGGTTATTCTTGAGCTTTATTTCTCGTCTGTACGGAGCCTGCCACTTCATCCCTTGGAGAAAAGAAAACAAGACCCGCAAATCCATGATCACGGTTTTGTAATTTGTCCCCTCAGTTTATAAGCCGTACTCGCAGATCATTAAACTGCTCCCTACGAACGAGTTATAAATCCGTGCTCTACGATTTGTAAACCGTACCCCATAGATTCATAAACCGTGCGCATGCTTTCGCAATAAGCATGCCCATTTGCGGGTCTAGTTTTCTTGTCTCCAATGGGTAATCTGGCGGGCTCCGTAGATTTAAGCATACCGTATGCAGTCGGGTTTTTTTTTCGTATGCAGTGTTTCAGTCAGGATAAACTCTAACAATGACATCATCATGATACTGTTGTCATTTAAAATACTCGCGCACAAGCACCATCTAAAACTGAAACAGTTGACAGTTGTTTAAATGATGATTAAGAGTGAAAGTATAGTTACCAGTGCGTGTGTGGATTTATTGTCCTGCTCTGCCCACTGATGTCCGTCTAGATAGAAATGTTGCTGTTTTAGTTTTAAAAAAGCGCAAGAAAGATCCAGCAGCAGCGTCACTTCTTCTTCTTCTTCTTCTTCTTGTACTGTTTATTGGCGGTTGACAAGCCAACTTATGGTGTATTACCGCCACCAACTGGACAGGAGTGTGGAGCATTATATAGAGAGGAGGACATTTATTAGAGAAAAAAGAAAAAAAACAAAAAAAAGAAAAGAAAGGAAAAAAAACATTTTAAATACACTAATTTTACTTAAACATTAAACCTTTGTCAATTGTTATATTCTACAGTCTAATCTTGTGTTTTTAAGGTACCTAATTAATTCCGTTTGCACTATGGATTTTCCTGTACAATTGAGTAAATCTAAAAGGATTACATTGTTGTTTCCAAAGTTTCTCATTTTATTTAATAATTCTTCTCTCTCTCTATTATATTTCCCACATTTCATTATTACATGCTCAACAGTCTCAGGCTCTTCTTCATCACAAAATTCACATAAACCTGTTTGATGTTTCCCTATTCTATGTAAATATTGATTTAATCCACAATGTCCAATTCGGAGTCGAGAAATAATAGTATCATCATTCCTCTTATTCCTAACCATTCTTCCTTTACCAACATGTCTTTGAATATTATAAAGGTGTCTGCCTTTTGTTTCCCCATCCCACATCTCTTGCCATTTGATGCTCATTAGTTCCCGAATTCTTCCTTTTACTTCGGTTTTACTTAGTGGAATTTTAAAATCAATATCCACATGCTCCAAAGCCTGTTTAGCTAATTTGTCCACCTTTTCTTTGCCTTCTACACCTACATGTGCAGGTACCCAAAGAAATCTCAATATTATTCCCATATTTTGAATTCTATTGAGATACATTAGTATTTTATAGATTAAATCTTGTCTTGAGGCAGACTGTCCACTTTTTAAACTACTTAAAGCAGACAGTGAGTCTGAACAAATAACAGTCCTTGATGGTTGAGCTTCTTCCACCCATTGGACGGCTAGTAAGATAGCTATTAGTTCAGTAGTGAAACTGAAGCAAAATCAGAAGTCCTTTTTAAGATATTTATTTGAAAACTTTGCACATATACTGCTGAAGCTGTACGTCCCGATATTGGGTCCTTAGATCCATCTGTATACACTTGGATCATTGAAGAGTATACCTCATTTAGATACTGTTGTATAAAGCTTTCCACAGGAATAGACATTTCATTTTTAAATTGATGCAAATAAAGATCAACTATAGGCACAGGAAATAACCATGGAGTATAGGCACAGTTACAGTTGGACTAACTTCAATTTGGATAATACCCAAATTTGTAGCATCCTTATTTACTATCCAACCAAAACTTCTGACATTATTTTTCCCATATTCCCAGCATTCCTTTAGTATATCCTTAACTGGGTGACTCTCTGAATGGCCTTTTAAACTAACCCAATAACTCATTGTCAGCTGTAATCTTCGTATACACATGGGCATTTCTCCTACTTCTACTTGCAATGCTGATACTGGAGAGGATCGATAAGCCCCACAGCAGATTCTTAGTGATTGAGCTTGCACTACTTCTATTTTCTTAAGCAAGGATAAAGACGCAGATCCATATATTATACATCCATAATCCAACACTGATCTTATCAGAGCTTTATATATGCGCTGCAAGGATTTTAGACTTGCGCCCCATTTGACTCCTTGAACACCTTAGAACATTATTACTTTTTTTACATTTATCTACCACTTTCTGAATATGTATTTTAAAGGTCAACCTAGAATCCATCCATAATCCCAAATACTTTACAACTTTAACCTGTTCTAATACCTGCCCATACAATTTTATTTTAATTTCTGGGATACAATTTCTTTTTGTGAAACATATTAGTTGAGTCTTGGATATTGACAACCCTAAACTCCACTTATTTGCCCATCTCTCCACTTCACTAACTGCCGTTTGTATACCTTGAGTTACGTGTGATATATTTCTACCCCTCTTCCATATTGCTCCATCATCTGCATAAAGGGATCTTCTTATATCCAAATTAATTTTTTGAAAGAAATCATTTATCATAAGATTAAATAGTACAGGACTGCACACACTACCTTGAGGAGTACCATTGTCTATTTTATATAGACCGTTTCAGCGGTAACAACATAAACAAGCCGCTGCCGCGGTCCGCACGTAACTTCCGGTAAACTCCGCTAATAATAAATAACAACAAATTCTTTAAACATAGTTTATTTATATAACAAGCAAACAAAACAACACATAGATTACCTAGGAAACCAAAACATTTGTTATTTTCGACGAGGCATTTGTTCAAGAGATCAGTTTAGCAACTAGTCAGACCATTAAAAAAACGAAACCGGAAGTAAGGTTCGGATCCAGACGTGTATCACGTGCGTCCGATGAAACCATCTATATCTTGGAATATGATGATCCAACCCTTACCTGAACTGTTCTATCAAGCAAGAAATTTTTTATCCAATTAAACATTCTACCTTCTATCCCGAGTTGTTCTAATTTAATTAACAGCCCCTCTTTCCAGAGCATATCGTATGCTTTTTCAATATCAAAAAATATACCAACTACTACTTCTCTGTTTATTTGTGCTTTTCTTATATCTGTTTCTAAACATAAGGCAGCATCTATTGTACTACGCCCTTTACGAAAACCATTCTGATAAGGTGAAATAATATCCTTCTTTTCAAGTATATAATTCAATCTATTCACAATTAACCGCTCCATTAACTTACACAGACAAGATGTCAACGCAATAGGTCTATAACTGGCAGCATCATGTTTATCCTTGCCTGGCTTTAATATAGGGACAATTACTCCATGTTTCCACGCTGCGGGGAGTTTTCCTATATTCCATATTTTATTAAACAAACCAAGTATTATATTCAAGGACATATCAGATAAATTTTGAATCATCACATAACAAATTTCATCTTTGCCTGGAGATGTTTGCTTAATTCCCCCCAAAACTCTTTTCAATTCATACAAAGAGAATTCCTTATCTATAGGGTTATTAGTAGGCATTTTATCCATCATAATATTAGGATGTTCCCTTCTTTTTCACTCTCTACTTTTCTTCATTTCTTCTGATAAATTATTGTTGCTATGTACTTTAATAAACACCTCTGCTAGCATCTCAGCTTTTCCAACATTTGTCACAGCATTTCTATCCCCATTATTCAAAACAGGGAGATTAAAGTTTCTTTTAATCCCACCCATTTTTCTAATCATGCCCCAAATTTCACTGACATCTACTATTTCCCCTATAGCAGGGGTCGGCAACAGGCCAGTAATATTTTCTGGCCCGTCGGATTAATTTGAAATCCGTTTTTTTTTTTTATCACACTTTTTTATTTTAAAATAACAGTTTACAAAAATGGCCCCGTGTATCATTCCTTCATTCGTTTTTTCAAATCAAAACCAAAAAAAAGAAAGAAAGAAAAACGACTTGTTTTTCTATTATTTATTTCCTGAACTAAAATCAAACGACTCGTTTTCTGAATGTGCGCTCAGATCAAAAATAACAAAAATGAATGAAAACGGGTTCGGACGAATTTTAATTGAACACCTTAGCAGACATATACCAATGAAATAAATTTAAACAGATCAGGTACTAACAGATTACATTTTAATAAGGGTTTTAATAAGGGTTTGAATAGAAACCTTTCCGGTAAGTCTCATTCGCTTACAGTCCGACTTTTGAACTTTTTTCATTATTATTTATTCGCGTATAACACACTGACAAATAATATGTATTACCTGATAAAAAAATATTTGCGTCGTGGACAAGTTGCCACCGGCTCGCAAGAATGTCCTGAAAAAAATGCGTATAATAGCTAGTTTAATCTTAACCGGCCGCTCTTTCTCGTTCTCTTTCTCTACCAGCGCATCCGCGATCATAACTGTCATTAGATTTTGAACATACTTCTAAAACACAATCAATCAAATAATTGCAGAGGTTTGACTTCATGAATCATTTGCAAATTTACCTCGTAAATCATGTCAATGCGTCACGCGTGAAGACGTTTAACTCCGTGACATTGCAAATTACTGAAAAGTAATTGCAGCCATTTAGAAACCACTACACAAAATATGATAAAATAAACTCTTTTACTGCAGTAATATTTTAACTATTACACTTTTAACGTAGATTTTAAAGGAATCTACTGTTCTGTTCTGTTACTTGAACTTGGGGCTCGAGCCCGACCTTAGGTTCGACAGCAAGTCAAATTCGTTTACCGTTAATTATTAAGACTAAATGGGCAGGTAAATTCGTTAAAAAATGAAAGTAATCCGCCAAAATATGGTTTTACATGTCTATTAAAATAAAGCCATTATTAATTTTCCTAACGCATAGTTCTTTGATCTTTACCTCCTTTTAAAAATAAATTTGGCAAAGGAGGATTTTCAGCAATTTGTTTGAACAGCAACTCTGCAACCAATGGTTTCGGTTTGAGTGAGAGGCTTTGTCCTATTTAATTTATTATTTATATTTCATTATTTTTTCTGTGACATTTTTTCTCTGCTAACAATACAATGTTAAAATAATATTTATATTGGCACGAACACAATTTTTGTATAACATTTATAATTGTTATAGAGACATTGAATTTGAGATTCTGGGAACGAGATCTAACGTTAAGTTTTGCGGACCCGTCAGGTCGGGAAATAAAGCGGGTGAACACAGAGTGTATTTTAAGCGGTTTACTGAATAGAACCTTGTCGGAGCTGGACAAAAAGCGGAGACCTCCTTAAACCTTAGGTGTGTATGTGTGTGTCCCGGATAAATATTACAGTTTTTCTCAGTCGCTTTGGTACATTTCTCAGATCAGAATTGAAATTCTCAAAACTGCTTGTTCAATTCTCACATCATTGTGTCACTTGTGCACATCAAAAAAGCAGTTTCTCATTTCTTTGAACAAGTTGCAAATGCTTTGGTACATCCATGCAAATGATTATGTACAATTCTCTGCTTTTTCCTACATTATCAGTTGCTTATATCATGTAGATCAAAATGTATTATAATGATTCTCTGTTGAATAGTCTCACCCCCCACAACATGTAGGCATTAGTTCATAGTATAAGTCTTTACATGCAAAATGGTTGAACATGTTGTCAAAATACAGGGTATCATCAAACATATTTCTATACATTTCCATTAGACATTTTTTCTAAATCTGTCCTGAATTGGTAAATTGCTCCCAGGTGAATCTTGACTTTCTCTAACAGACAGAAACGTCCCCAGCAAGCAAAAACCAAGACGTTGAAATGACTGCTAACTATTGACCCAATATAGTCCGGCTATGAGTAACCCACTTCTACCCTAAATAACCTTGAATTTGGTTACATGCAATTTTTGCCAAAATAACTTGAAGATATGATATTCCAACATGTAAGCAAAGTGTGTTCAATGTGTTTGCTTTCATTTCTTTTACATGTTCTTATTGTTCTAAAAGTAACGTTATATGCATCATCTATTCTTGGGCTATGGTTAGACATCTTTTAGACATCCGTCATGTTCACATTTCTACTTTTGTTTTTTTTTCTCTTTATGCTATGCAGTGCTTGCAGTGCTGTCTTTATCTTTCTTTATGACATGGTCTTTCAACGAATTACAGTACAAACAGTAAAAGCGTAAATGTAAATTTTGTCCAGTCTCTTGCAATCAAACTCACACATAACTTATAGTAAGTGTAACTTACAATTTACAATACTTGTCGTCTAAACTTTAGCCATAGTTTACATCAGAACATCACTTCAGAGTAAACTGTTATATTGACAACATGACTAAACAATTTGACTGTCTTATCCGTACACAATGACACAATGACTTGTTATTCTGATGGCACTGACATGTTCATTGACACAGATTTTTAATTTTGAGAGATGAACTAAGTATTTTGAGTAAAAGAGTAGCTTTTGCAGGTTATCCATGATGTTTTGCTATTTGTACAAATTGTTGTGAGAAATGCACTTACTGTTTTGCAAATTGTGAGTATGATTCGAGAAATGTACCAAAGCGACTGAGAAAAACTGTAATAAAAAAAGGAATACAGTTCAAAAGTCGGACTGTAAGAGTCTTTCATGAGAGCATAAATGCCTGTAATGTTACCACTAATAGTACTTGATCTGTTTAAAATGATTTCATTTATATATTATGCCTATAAAGGTGTTAAATAAAAAAATTGTCTAATCCAGTAATTAATTTTTTATCTGAGCACACAATCAGAAAACCCGTGGTGGTTAATTTTTTCATTTTTGTTTTTAATTTAAAAAACAATTGAACGAATGATACAGAGACCCATAACCATGTTTTTAGCCATTTTTAATGCCGTCTTTCGTATTTTAAATAGGAAATAAAGACAATGTTTCTTGACAAAAGATCAGATAGCCTATACTAGGCTAATTCAAAATAAGACGTAAGTGTGCCAACAGCAGTTGGCCCGCCATCTACTGGCTAAAAAAATTTTTGGCCCGCGGCCAAAGTTACTTGCCGACCCCTGCCCTATAGTGTCACAGTAGCTTCTCCAATAATTCCTTTTTGTAGCTCGAATCACCCTTCTCACATTTGCTTGTGCTTTCTTATACAGAATTAGATGATCAAATACATTATTTTTCTTAAGCTTTCTAAACGCCCTGTTCTGTCTTTTATCGCTAAATCACAATCCTCTGTCCACCATGGGACGCACTTCTTTCTATTTATACCTTTACGTCTTCCAATAACTTCTTCAGTAGCATTGTACAATACTTCACATACATTTTTATTATACATTTCTACATCCTCTATTTCCTCATTAGATTGCATCTCTAACAATTTTATTCCACTAATATATTTAAATGCCTCCCAATTTGCTGATTTAAATTTCCACCTACATACCTTCTCCTCTATGACATCAGCAGCAGTGTCACGCCTCTTCTTCTAGTATTTAATGGGGGTTAGAAAACCTAAATGGCGCATAAACGCCACCTACTGGATATAATATAAGGTTGTCCCTCAAAATGCCTCTGCACGCAATAGGATAGCGCTATGACCAATCAGAGCAACGAAGAAGGTGACGTAGTTACCGTAACCAGTCGGCAAAACTCCAAACACATCTTTCTTGCTTAAAAAGGACTTCAGTAGGGTTATTTGCTCTTCTCTCAAAGAAAAACATAAGTCTAAGTCCTCCAGAGTCGCGGCCAAAGCCGCTTCAAAAGAAAGCTGTTCGCCAGCAGCAGCAGCCATTCTTTGTTTTCAAGTAGGAACCGTTGCAGCTCTGTCATCATAATGTTAAGCCCGCCCCACAGATGCTACACACGATGTGATTGGCCTGACCAAATTTTGGTTTTTGGAGCTGTTAAGTGTATTGTGAGTGCCTAGACTAAACCCTGGCAGCAAATATATTTTGCGGCCGCTAGGGTGCGTCTAGATTTCTAGGCTACAATATGGTAGAAAAGTAACCTGAATTCTGTTGATCAAATCGGTAGCTTTTTCTTCATAAATCTTAATTCTTCATAAATCTATGCTGTTTGGGGCCTTTACCTAACAATGTCTAGTAGTTGTCTAGTAGAGTAGATAAATCGTTAATTCACAAAGCTCTTATATGTAAGGCAGTGCTTTAAGTTAAGGTGACCAGATTATTAAAATGAAAACCGGGGACATTTCCTAGTTAAATGGTCAAAATATCATTAAAATCTCATTTGTTATTTATGAATTAAAAAATGGGGACAAAATGTTTTTTGAAAGTTTTCTTCTTTTTATTGTTGTGGGTTCACTGCAAAAAAATGACTTATTACTTAATTGTATTTTTGTCTTATTTTCAGTACAAATATCTGAAAAATCTTAAATCAAGATGCATTTTCTTGATAAGCAAAATCCCCTAAGAAAAATCTAGCTTTAAGACAAAAAATAAATTTAAGTGAATTTGTGCTTAAAACATGCAAAAAAAAAAAAATCTGATATTTTGGTCTAAAAATTAGACTTATATTCTTAGGTCATTTTGCCCATCAAGAAAATACATCTTGACTTAAGATTTTTTTATATTTGTACTGAAAACAAGAGAAAAATACTAATAAAAAAGTCATTTTTTGCAGTGTTTCTAATTCAATTAATTGAACAATTTCTGTATCCTAAAAATCAATTTTTTCCCGTTTTTTTTTTTTTTTACAAAAGAGACATACCCCATCAAAATTACTTGTAAGGTACTACTTCAGCTGATTTCATAACATTGTAAACGTGAAGAACAGAAGGAATATTGCAAAATGTAAACATATTTAGCCTTCAAAAAAGAGCTCCGTAACATACTGTGATCAGTTCACCTCATTGGTTTATTATTTTAATTTAACATGAGTATTTAGTACCTTAAACCACCATAACTTTAACTGTTTTCATATCTTATGATAACTTAATTGATGATAACAAAGAGTATAATGACGCTTTCTCGTGTGTCTCGTAGTAAATTCTTCATCGCTAAATCAGTGGCGTGTGCAAGTAATACGTAGCTCGTGGCCCCCTCTGCTGGTGAAAATAATAATTACATGATTGCTCCGGTATGGTACTACAAACGCTATGTTGATCGGGTTTTTCAGTGTATTTGCTGGTTGTTTTGGACATGCTGTAAAACGGGGACATTTCCGGGGACAGCTTCAGTCGGGGACAGAACACCAAAAAACGTGACTGTCCCCGGAAAACAGGGACGTCTGGTCACCTTACTTTAAGTGGCCCAAAAGGTGCCGGTACTCTATTTTTAAATTTTTTTTGCTTACTCGATTCCTTTATTGAAGGGGTTTTATATTCAGCAGTCAACAGACGACCTTGTAAAAAATAATAAATCCTTTTATAAGTTTGTGGATTTGCTTGAGCTAGAAATATCTACTGAACATAAACAAAATGTGCAAAAGGAAGATATGTGAGTAAAATTTTCAGCATGGTTAAAGATAGAAAGAGCTTAAAAACTTTCAAATGACACTAAGACCATGTTCATGGGTTCAAGAATAACAAAATACTGGCCATTTGAAACTAAGTCATCACTTTATTTTGTCCCATTGTTTTCCATTTTGCGGGTGTTAAAACTCCGGTGGTCGTCGTTCAAATTAATTGAAATTTCGTTCACTTGTAGTTAAGCAATTAAACGAAATGTCCATTACAATTTCAAGAATGTTTTTACTCTGCACATTGCCTGAGAAAATTCGAAGGTGCTTGAACCAAACTGACCGTGACACAGCGGAGATTGTCACGTACCTACAAAAGGGTATTGGATAAAGCTTGCGTCTGACCTGTAGCTGTCATTCTGGCTCGGTGGGATATCAGCCAGCGAGTCCTCTGATTCTGACCTTGTTCTTTTACTTAGTCTAAAACAAGGAGGGCATATTAAGTGTTCATTGTATTTTCATTTTAACCGAGCAGATGCGTGTTTCACACCCAAACACACACCTCTCCAGTCCAGACCACACTGACTGACAGTCAGCGGCAAAAGCGACGCATGCGCTTTTAACTTGCAAACGCAAGGGTGTATGGGTAATGTAGTCTCTGCTCTCGGTGGGACGAATTAGGAAGCATACATTGTGAAGGGCACTCTGAAAAGCGGCAGCGCAGCCAAAGGATTAAATTAAACCTCTGATTTTTAAACAGATGTGCAAATGAGCGTTCTGGTACGCTAAAAGCACGTTCTGGGCACATGGAGAGGTGGTGGTACGCTCAAGAGCTATATTTAGAAGTGGCGGTACTGAGTACCGGCGTGTTCCGGCCCACTTAAAGCACTGATGTAAGGAATAATTGACGATGGGCCATTGAATTATAAGAAAATAATGCACACCAAGGTGGTAATTAATTTCAAATAATTCAAAGGACCTGAGTCAATTATTCCGCTTATACCCCGGTTACCACAAACATTGCTCTGGTGCCTATTTTTCAGACATTTAACAAGTTAGGTGTGTGGTTTACAGAAAAATAATCAACACCCATAGAACATTTCTATCAGAATGCAGCATTCAACAGGCCCATGGTATAAGTTAAGATAACTGGAGTATTTTACTTATATACAGGGGTGGATCTAAAAAAATATTTATGGGGTGGCAAGGGGGTGGCATGAGAACTACGTGGCAATGAAGTAAGTGTCACCGTCTGACTTTTTGAGATAGGCGGAACCAAAAGTTAGAGTTTTTGGTTCCGCTGAAGATGGTTCCGCCTGGACGACTTACCTGCAACACCGGACTTCCGGCTGCCGTGTAGTGACGAGTGCAGCCTGATGAGGCGCAGGTGTTGGAAATAAGCACATCAATTGCCGATTGGCTGAAGAGAAGGAGGAGATGAGGATAAAAGGAACTTGAGAAACACAGGACGAGAGCGAAGTTGAGAAGAGAGCAGCGTGGGCGAGCTCCGCTCCGCCTAGGGCGAACCACAAACGCACACTTCCTGCGAAGCGCCGAGGGCGCCGTTGATCCGGGGATCACTTGATAAGTGAACGGAAAGAGTGCGGGCCCGAGAAAAGCTAAAGGAAGGAGTTGTGGTTTATGATATAGCGAAACACCACGGAACGAAGGAGAAGTTTGTCTGCGCTGTGTTTGTCTGTGCTGCTGTGTTGTGCTGTGGGGCTGCTATACGGTGACTACTACAAAGGAATTGGAGCTGGATAAACGGAGTGAAGGAGGATCGCTAAGTGAGTTGCTAAGACGGCTACATTGAAGACGGTTGCGGTTTTATATGCGGATAGCCGAAAGCCACATTAAGTTTGAGTAGACCGAATTCTGCCTATGGGGAACGACTAAGCAAAGCATTACCTGACACTGGGTTGTGAGAATCTCCGTAGCACTACGGCCCCACTGGAGAAAGCGTGGGCGAGCCGGGAATCCATTCGGGAAATAGAAGTTATACGTGAGTAACATTTCAGCCCATGTTGTGTACTGTGGATGTTAAAGTATTCTCTGTGACTGTGTTGCGAGAAGCTCCATTGCATTACGGCCCCACCGGAGAGAGAGAGAAAGTGTGGGCGAGTCGGGAATCCATTCTGGAAAGAGAAGATATACGTGAGTAACATTTCAGCCTATGTTGTGTACTGTGGATGTTAAAGTATTCTCTTTTACTGTGTTGTGAGAAGCTCCGTTGCATTACGGCCCCACTGGAGAGAGAGAGAAAGCGTGGGCGAGCCGAGAATCCATTCTGGAAATAGAAGATATACGTGAGTAACATTTCAGCCTATGTTGTGTATGGTGGACATTAAAGCATCACCTGATATTGGGTTGTGAGAAGCCCCGTAGCATTACGGCCCCATCGGAGAGAGAAGAGTGGGTGAGCCGTAGGACATCTGGATCGCCACCAGAGGAAGTCTCGTGTTCCTTTTCGTTTCATCTCGTCCCCTCCACCAGGAAATATCGTCCAAACTACCACACGGCGGGCCCGGGCCGTGTTTGGCTTCGTCCATAACTCACTGAGTGTGTGTGCAGTGCCGTGGGTGAGTCTTGTCTTCATTTGTGTGTGTACACTCTACAGCTTGCAGTGTCGTGCTGTGTATTTATATTGATAGAAGCCATTCGAGGCCAGCGGAGCCGTGAGGAGAGTCAGCTGCTGTGGAGAACGGTGGAGTGTGGACTGAAGCACCTTATAAAGTGGGACTTTCTGGAATGTGTAGCTACAAGCCCTTTCCCTCGACGAGTGGAGGCCTACCAAGCCCCCTCGCTATGAAGATTTGAGGACGGATGGTGTCCTTTTAAATATTTAATTCCCCCTATTTTAGTATTTAATAAAGTTTCATTTTATTGTTATTTATCCCTTGTGTGTCTGGTCATTGGGGTGGTTTTGGGACCTTCTCGGGGTGGAACTAGGAGGAGCGTGACCCACGACAGGGGCGGTCCGCTTCTCCGACCTGTGACATAAGCATCCTTGCATGGTTGTTGTGGATACAAGAAATTATATACTGTATATACTATATTCGGTGTATACACTGGACCTCACATTTTTAAACATAAAAACAACAAATGTTCCTATAAGAAAGTATGCAAGCACCCTTTGTCTTAATACTAAGTTAATACATACATCTTACCAATATCTAAAAACACTGACTGTAACCATGATGAGCAAGGTTGAACATAATGGTAAAAAGACTGTTATATAAAATAGGTTTGCCTAGTTTATATTAATGTAAAACATATTTGAAAGGCACACATTTCTTTCTCTCATAATCCTCTTCTTTAATCCTTTCACTCACTTCATGATGGATTTCTGTCTTTTCACTTATTTTAAGCTCTTTGTCATCCATTTCTATGTTTCTTTCTTTCATGACTTCATCTACTCCTCTCCCTTCCACAACATATTTTTCTGTTTTATTTGTACCTTCCACTCCCATAGTGTTTGATTTTTCTATTATTTTTGGTTAAAAAAATGGAAACCAGCCTTTCTTTTCATAGTATCCTGGAAAATGCAGCATTAAAGGCGGAGTCCATGATGTTTGAAAGCCAATGTTGATATTTGAAATCACCTAAACAAACACGCCCCTACCCCAATAGAATCTGGACCTTCTGTTGATAGACCCGCCCCACACATACGCAAACCGGCATTTGATTTGATTTGATTGGCTATAAGTGTGTTTTGGTAGTCGGCCCGTCTCCTTTTCCAACGCGTTTTTCAAACATCGTGGACTCCGCCTTTAAGTTGTCTTTCAAGCTATCTAAACATACACAACACTGAAAAGTTTTGTCTCCTTAATGAAGACAAATAAAAACATTAAAACTGCAAGCAGTGATGGAAGGGCCCTCACACGCATGTGCACCGCCACTCTATGGCCTTAGTAAAGCAATGAACCAGGGGAATTGAAATTTAAGTGGGTAAATATAGGTGGATATTCAAAGGGACTTTGAAGTGCCACACCTCCTTTGTGCAGCAGGTGGCACTTTGATTGTAATTGATTGTTGTAACATTGATGTGTTGAGGCCAGGACCCTTGTCAAACGTATGATCTCTGTGACAGGTCGGACATTGCATGCCTGAGTTACAACAACTTTCTCATGGCTAAACAACAAACTTTACCAGGCCACCACGGACACGCCCCTTTAACGAAATGTCAAGATCTTCACAATTTATCCTTATGAAGTCCTTAAGTTCAGACTGACCAAATATGATGATGATCTGAATACATTTCTATGAGCAGTAAATCACAGTGTAAAACATGTCATTTCCTGCTTCCAGCAGGTGGCGCTATAACTTTTACTGAAAATTGTCATGTTGATGTGTTCAGGCCAGGTCACTTATCAAACTTGTGAAGCGTGGGTCAGATTGGACATTTTAAACCTGAGTTTCAGGTTGAGAAACACAGAAATTTGGCATGCTGCCACGAACACACCCTCCATTGAAATGTCAAGATCTCCGCAATTTAGCATTGCAAAGCCCTTTAGATGACACAGACCAAATATGGTGATTATCTGATTAAATTTCTAGGAGGAGTTTGTGAAAATACGTTTGTGAAACGTTTCGTGACTTTTTGAGCTCATTTAGGCTGTCAAAAATGCGATTCATTTAGTGATACTGTGCGAGGCCGCAACGGACACGCCCTTTAACGAAAAGTCAAGGTCATCGCTATTTATCATCATACAAGGTCTTGAGATTAGACTAATGAAATATGATGTTGATATGGTTAAATGAGTTAGAACAACTTCCTGTTTGATGGCGAAAACGCCTATTTAAAAGTGTAGTATAATGTGCCACATTTCCTGTTGCTAATTACAAATTACAGCGAGGTAGCATCGTGTAAGATAGCATGACAGAGAGAGAGAGAGACAGAGAGAGAGAGTGAGTGAGCGAGTGTGTGTGTGTGAGTATGAGTGACTACATGTAAATATTGGCACGTAGATGTGTTCAATCCAGGACTCTAATTGATCATGTAAAATGAAGGGCACATCTGACTTTGAATAATCAGTGTAAAACATGTTACTTCTTGTTGCCAGCAGGTGGCGCTATGGCCATAAGTGACTATTGGCATGTAGATGTGTTCAGTCCAGGACTCTTGTCAATTATGTAAAGTTTGGGACAGATCAGACATTGCATAATCATTGTAAACATGTCACTTCCTGTTGCCAACTGGTGGCGCTATAATTATAAGTGACTATTGGCATGTAGATGTGTTCAGTCCAGGACTCTTATCAATCATGTGGAGTTTGTGACTGATCAGACATTGCATAATCAGTGTAAACATGTCACTTCCTGTAGCCAGCTGGTGGCGCTATGACCATAAGTGACTATTGACATGAAGATGTGTTCAGTTCAGGACTCTTATCAATCATGTGAAAATTGGGGCAAATCCGACATTGCATAATCATTATAAACATGTCACTTCCTGTTGCGAGCTGGTGGCGCTATAACTATAAGTGACTATTGGCATGAAGATGTGTTCAGTTCAGGACTCTTAGCAATCATGTGAAGTTTGGGACAAATCCGACATTGCATAATCATTATAAACTTGTTACTTCCTGTTACCAGCTGGTGGCGCTATGACCATAACTGACTATTGGCATCATAAGTGACTATTGGCGTGTAGATGTGTTCAGTCCAGGACTCTTTTCAATCATGTGGAGTTTGTGACTGATCAGACATTGCATAATCAGTGTAAACATGCCACTTTCTGTAGCAAACTGGTGGCGCTATGGCCATAAGTGACTATTGACATGAAGATGTGTTCAGTTCAGGACTCTTATCAATCATGTGAAGTTTGGCACATGTGGACTATGGACTATGGGTGGACCCCATAACATTACATTTAATCAACTGAAAGATCTAAAACATTTTATAAAATATCTGAAAATGTGTTTGTCTGAAAAACAATGGACATATGTAACTCGGACAGCTTGGGGGTGAGTAAATCATGGGTTTAATATCATTTTTGGCCGAACTATCCCTTTAAGATGAGACTTGCCAAATATGATGATGATCCGACGAAAACTGTAGGAGGAGTTAGTTAAAGTATGACTGCTGGAAATGAGAAAAACTGAGCCAAAATCTGAGAAATAATTCAAAATAGCTGACTTCCTGTTTGGTGTAGGGCATTGCTCCAAAAGACTTTTTTGTAGGGCTTGTAATAATACATGAGCATACCGAAATTCGTACATGTACATTAAACACAGTCCAAGGGCTGCTTCATTCAATATTTGAAACTGGCGCTAAAACATGTTTCTTCAGGTTGCCAGCTGGTGGCGCTATGGCTATAAATGAAAATTGTTATGTAGATGTGTTCTGGTCAGGACTCTTAGCAATCATGTGAAATTTGGGACGGATCGGACATTGCATGCATGAGTTTCAGCAACTTCCTGTTTCATTGGAAAACATCAAACTTTGTCGGGCCAGAACCGACACAAATTTTTACGTAGAGTCAAATCCTTCGCAATTTAGCATCACAGTTATTTAAAGTATGACGCCTGGAAATGACAAAAACTGCACCCAAATCACAAAAATAACTCAGAATAGCTGACTTCCTGTTTGGTTTACGGCTTCGCTCCAACATACTTTTTTGTAGGTCTTGTCATGCTACAGAAGCATACCGAATTTCGTAATTGTACGTTAAACACAGTCCGAGGGCTGCTTCATTGAAAATTTGTAGGTGGTCCTATAGAGCCATTTTCCCACGCCTAATTCCAAAGCCTTCACCACATGTAAATTTTCATCACTCTTGATATCTGTGCAAAATTTAATGAGTTTTCGAGTATGTTTAGGTCCTCTAAAGTCCAGCTGAAGTCGTAGAAGAAAATTTTTTAAAATTAAAGCTGCAAGCAGCGATGGAAGGGCCCTCGCACGTATGAGCACCGCCACCCGATGGCCTTAGGAAAAACTGTGAACAGTGGGGAAATGAATTTTAGTGTGCAAATATATGTGGATATTTTAATTAGACTGACCAAATATGATGTTGATATTGTTAAATCTCTTAGAGCAGTGAATCAGGGTTTCCTGCTGCATCTAGGTGGTGCTATCACTGTATCTGTATTTTGCTATGTTGATGGTTTCAAGCCGGCCCCTTATTATCCATGTGAAGTATTGGGCAGGTCGGACATTGTATGCCTGAATTACAACAACTTCCAGTTTCATGGTGAAAAATCTAACTTTGCCAGGCCGCCACGGACACACCTTTCAACGAAATGTCAAGATCTTTACAACTTATGGCAAAATTTGCATTCAAACTGCAGAGAAAATTAAAAATGGCTGACTTCCTGTGGGATTTAGAGCTTGGCTCCAAGAGACGTTTTTGTAGGTCTTGGGGTGATACAGTATCCTATCACATTTCATATTTGTACGTCTACCGTAGCGGGGGGGGGGCTGCTCTCTTTTTAGTTTTTGTAGGTGGCGCTATAAAACCATTTTACACCTCCAGTTCTAAAGCCTATTTCAAATCATCACATTTTACACGTATGCAACGTTTCATGACTTTTTGAGCTTGTTTAGGCTGTCAAAATTGTGATTCATTTGTCGATACTTTGCGAGGCCACCACGGACACGCCCTTTAACAAAAAGTCAAGGTCGTTGCTATTTATCATAACACAATGTCTTAGATTAGACTGATGAAACATGATGTTGATATGGTAAAATCTTTAAGAGCAGTACAGATGTGGCCTTTAAAAATGCGCGTTTTCTCCCGCGGCATTCGCCAATTCATCTCGCAGAGTCTCGCAGCATTCTGCAAGTGCTTTCGGGGGGGCTACTTTCCATTTTCCTAGGGGTGTAACGATTCATTCGTTTTCTCGATGCATCGATTATAAATTCTACCGATGCATATGCATCGATCTTGAAACCTGGATTTTTGAATCGTGAATCGTTTGTTTCGATTTTATATTTAAAAATCGAATGAATCGTGATTATAAAATGAATTCGATGGATAATAAAAAAGATATGAATACATTTTTAATTTGTTACATCTGCGACGTAAAATGAGCAGTGGACTACGTCACTAATCTTCAATTTGCGGCGCACCTGTTTGCTGTCATTTGAATAAACGCAGCAGACAGTGCACAAATGGAGGGACACGAAGGAGAACAACGCACCAGCCAACATGAGATCAAAGGTTTGGGATTACTTCAGTTTCACGAAGGAAATTGAAAGATTGTCCGAAGTCCGTTGCAGTTTGCAGACATTATAAATCTGAGTTAAAATACATTGGAAATACAACGAACCTTAGCAACCATCTCCGCAGATGCCATGCCATTAAGATAGAGATACCTGCACTTAAAGCAGCTAGTATTTTAGGGTCAGACGTGAGAAGTGCTACTCCTTTACACATTTTGCTGTATTTACACACTTTGCCGTATTTCCTAAATGTTCAGGAAATGTTTACAATAAAAGCTTATGGTGCATTGAATATGTAGAAGTAGTATTATTTTTCTTAGTTTACTTGCTTTAATGTATTTTGAGTCCTAAGAAGTTAAGCTATTAAACTGAAGTCCTGAATCTAGTTATTGAAAATCTATTAAATGGTCATGAATTTCCCAAATATTTCTTTTATTTGCTCAGATGCAGATGTATACTAAAATTTATAGAACAGAATCGTTAATATTCGAATCAAATCAAAATTTATTGTTAATCGAATCGAATTGAATCGGTCTGATTAGCAAAAATCGTTTTTGAATTGAATCGGAAACCTTTGAATCGTGAATCGAATCGATTCGCTATCTACCCAAAGATTCACAGCCCTACATTTTCCCTTAATGTGTTTCGCTTCACAGAATATCCACCAGGTGGCGCATAAAAACATTGCATTGCGTTGTTTCCAGAAGTTAATAAGGGCATTGCTGAATATTTTACATTGCTACTGTATTAAAACAGCAAAGTGATATGTCAACCCATTCTTGCCAGCATAACAGCGCATACAACTATTAAGATACGTGCAATGCGAACTTATAGGAAGTGCAACAGAGAATTTAGTGTGAGCCTAATAAACGCGACTCTATTTACAATGAATATCTTAATTATTTGTGTTGTCGAATTTTGACACCGTTTCATTGTTTGTTCATAATATTTATAATTGTCAGTTTTTCTAAAAGTATCAATATTTTAAACAGATTAATGTGGTATAAAAAAAGACATGTTTTAAAGTTAAAAATGTTGTAAAAAATATAGTAGTATTCTTATATTTTAAGAATAACAAAATATGATACATTTATACTGCGCTAAAATGCTTCACATATGGAAAGAGGAATTCTTCTCAACCACCACCAATAAAGTTTACAAATTATTCTTTAGAAAAAAGGCGTTTAAACCCGGACTGTACAGTTGGCATATGATATCTTTTTTATTTCGTTTTTACATATTTATATTTATAAAATCTTTAATAATAGGCTACCTTTCTTGCGCATATGCAGTCAGTGTTTCTACGTAATTCATAATTGTAAAAAATATTATTGTAAAATAGAATATCACTAAAATAATTTATTAAAGTAACTTAATAAAATGTCTTAATGTCACTTATGTGTTTTTTTAGTTGGTCAAACCAAAATAATTGACGCGAACAGAGAAACTGTGCCTTTTGCGGACGAAAAACACCTCCGAAATGTTGAGTTTATGAATTTTTACAATATGTACTTTGTGAAATGTGTGTGTAAAATAATCAATTTTATAACATGTGGCTGTAGAGACAAACACGCCGCATCGCCTTCCAGATATCTTACACGTTCGCATTCAACACTTTTCAAAACTTATTTATATTAAATCTTATTAATAATTATAAATTATGACATGAGAAAATTAGAATTGTGCAAAGAGCCAATTCAGATATTGTTAATTAAAGCTGTTTTATACACCTTTCTGTTATAAATGTTTTAAAAAATATATTAGTATTCTTATATATTAAGAATAACAATATGATACATTTATATTGCGCTAAAATGCGTTACATATGGAAAGAGGAATTATTCTCAACCACCACCAATAAAGTTTAAACATTATTCTTTAGAAAAACGCCTCCGAAGTGTTGAGTTTATGAATATTTACACTTACAATATATACTTTGTGAAATGTGTGTTTAAAATAATAAATTTAATAACTGTAAAGACAAACACGCCGCATTGCATGATTTTATAAATACCGAGGTCCATATAAGTATTTTCCAGGGCATGCACCCCAGGAAAAAAAGCTTCTTATTTCCCTGCTCTACATA
Organism: Paramisgurnus dabryanus; assembly: GCF_030506205.2. Lineage (NCBI taxonomy): Eukaryota > Metazoa > Chordata > Actinopteri > Cypriniformes > Cobitidae > Paramisgurnus > Paramisgurnus dabryanus. Next base: position 31,605,303 of record NC_133346.1, on the reverse strand, counting down.
TATGAATTTTAATACATCAGAAAACCAAAGAATCAAATACCTATAGATTTCAAACCATGCCAGTATGCAGAAGACTTGTGTTGGTCATTAGGAATACATTGTAATAATTATTTTACCATCCTGGGCACACTGCTGCACACTTTCTCTTCTTTTGTTATTTATTTAACTTTAATGACTTCAACAGGTACTGTTTATTAGGCTTTAAGACTGAATGCAATAAAATGTTCAAGCCAAAATATGAACATTTAAACTCCGTGCACGCGCGCTACGGGTGGATGAAGCGTTGTACCGCGCACGTGATGCATCGCGTTTTCAAGTTCAAGCTTAGCAGAAGTCCAGTGCAACACAGGGAATCTAATCATTATACAGTTAAAAACATATCTTCAAGAATTAAAGGGTGGCGTGGAATGTTGTCAATAAACATGCTGAATAACGGAAAGTGAATTACTGGAGGGAGAGAAAGCAGCGCATTAAATTTGGACACCCAAGTGCTCAGCGGCATTAATGTTTCTTGTCCTGTCACCTTGACAGTCACTACGGTTTCATATTTCTCGTCAATAAACTGCTGTATAATAGTCAGCGTTTGATTACTTACATCTCTCTTGCACTTCCACTAACTGCGCATCTGACCTCTGTGTTGCACCTCTGTCTGCCTGGTTTGATTTTATTGGTCATCTCGGTTTCATTTTGACTTTATCTTACTTAATAGACCCTTTAACTGTTTGTACACCATGTTGACATGGCACCGTATGCGTACTAGAAATTGTCAAGGATTTCCGTATACCTACTAAAAATAGCGCGAGGATGCGTAACAGCATGGTTTTGTGACATTTTTAAACTTTTAGTCATAATATAGATGTGAAGCACTGACCATTAGAATGCCACACTTGCTACCTTAGCGGGTTGAAATACATATTAGGCAATATACTTCCTGCCGAACTGCGCGATCCGATCGGCGTATGAATTTCTATGAAATCAAATTACTATAGTGACGCGAAAGTGACTGGGGAGCAGACTGGTGTTGCGCCACAAGTGAGTGACAGCAAAGTACCGCGAGAGAGACTCCAGCTATCACATGGAGAAATCTGCTTTGAATCGCTCTCGCGGTACTTTGACATCACCATGAGGTCTGCTTAGCGCCAAATGAAGTCGAACCTGCAGTGTAGCTGCTCACTCGACACTGTAAACAAACAGTCCATGTGGAGAAGAGAACGACGAGTCGAGCAGTGCACAACATAAAATCCATAGAGTTTACAACGCACATGTGAGTAAACAACATTTAAATAATCAGTCCAGTTTATTACTTTATCTGGAGGTAAGGCTCCAAATACAATAAAATAAGCCCGTAATTATATCCTGATGGTTTTATCTTTCTGTATGTTTGCTTGTGCTTCACAGTGTTAAACTTTCCTTCTCTGTGTTAATTTATATATCTACGTTCAAGATGTATATGATCTTAAACTTCTGTGAGGAAATTCATGTCTGCGTTGATGTTCAGTTCAGACTTGCAAATTAAAGATCATTTTCTTCACTTTGGTTTGGGTGTCTAATATGCTACATTATGGTCTTGTAATAATAATTAAGTAAAAGCCTATTTTCATTTTTAAACAATGCTTATATTATATGCAAAAAAAGCTTTTATATCAATGACTATGCAAATGAGAGTAACTTCATGGTCATCTTAAATGTGTATTATGGTAATTAAAAACATTTACACCATTAAATTAAACATGGTAATGTTATCAATAGTTGTCAGATAATAGCTATTGAAAGAGTGGATATTTTTCTCCTTCAATCCAAGTGTTTGCCACGGATTGAAGATTGTAAACAGTTTATTTAATTTTAATTAACAGTTGAGTAACTTTTGGCCCTGGGTTAGATGTTGATTAACACTAAACCAGTCTAAAAATCAGTCCAGTTTCCCCAGCTGTAAACCCATTGGCTGTTAAAGTCTTTTTTTTTTCTTATAATAAACTGACATGTTGATAACACATTCAGTTTATGTGTTTATGAGTACACTTTCAGAATGCTCTTAGTTACATGAATATCTATACTGTATGCATCTGTGAGTGTGGTGGTGCTTATGGGCTAGGACGAGTGAGCATAAGGGTGAGAGGGAAAAATCACAGTATACTCACTACAAAAATCTAGACTACACCACTGGACGGAGGTATGGCAAGAATCAGCAGTGAAGCAACCCACCCATTACACAAAAAATGCACACGGCCGCGCCGGTCTCAGTGTGTCTGCATCTATGAAAAAAATGTGCACCACCTGCATGCAGAGAGCACGCGCGCTGCCTGCACGACATCCAATCACTGCAGTCCCACGTTGGTTTGGATGTTGGGACCGTACCAGTACAGCTCAGCAGTGGTGTAGTCTACTAGGAATTGTAAAGGATTTCCGTATACCCGCTAAAAATAGCGTGAGGATGCGTAACAGCATGGTTTTGTGACATTTCAAACTTTTTGTAATAGTGAAGCACTGACCATTAGCATGCTACACTTGCTACTTTAGCGGGTTGAAATGCATATACATATTAGGCTATATATTTGGTGTGTTTGACTTTCTGCCGAACTGCGCGATCCGATCGGCATATGAAATCACTAATAGCGGCGCGAAAGTGACTGGGGAGCAGAGTGGTGACAGCAAAGTACCGCGAGAGCGATTCAAAGCGGATTTATCCACGTGATAACTGGAATCGCTCTCGCGGTACTTTGACATCACCAAGAGATCTATACCACTGCAGCTAAGGCACTACATTGACATGGCAGAAGGACAGAATGTCATTTTGTTCTGGGCACTCTTCCTTCACTCTTTCAAGTAGCCTTGGCAGTGCCTGCTTCTAGTGCTACAGTGGAGCGAGTTTTCAGCCATGGTGGCATCATGGCCAATTTGATCTTTTGAAAATGCAATGCAGTATAGGGGCCTCCCTCCACCTGTCCACAGCATGCATTTTATTTCTGTTGTAAGAGGACTTGACATGACTCGAAACTAAAATGGTAGGACTTTGGACTCGACTTGAGACTTGTTGGCTTTGACTTTTGACTCGACTTGGGACTTGCCTCATCTTTGACATGACTTGACTCGGGACTCGAGGGCAAAGACTTACTTGTGACTTGCATAACAATGACTTTGTCCCACCTCTGCTTATAGCTAGACGTCACATGCCGATTGGTCTGCGCTGCGCAGCAAGAAGCCACACGAGCGCTGAGCGTTGAGTCAAATTATAAGGCGAGCGTAAGAAAATGACAGAGGTCTGGTCAGGGAATTAACCCAACACAAAAGTGAAAATGATAGCAATGACTCTTTAGATAAGATCTATAGACATGCACATTTGTCTGGAGAAAAGGACAATTTGATATCCAAAATAGTGTCCAACATAATACTTACTCTATCAATATACTCAAATAAGTAGGGCCTACATGCACTGCTATCAAACGTGATGTGTTTTTGGTGTTGTAATCTGGAACTTGGTGTATATCAAATGTGTTTGTTAAATGTCTCCACATGGAAATGGAATGCCCTCCCCCCGCACAGTCCTGCAATGAGAACCAGAAAAAACGGTTTCTAACCATTTTATTTACATGTGAATAGTGAGAGCACCCCCCCAGGAGCTGTAGCAGGGTTTTTGCGGGGTCTTTATAAGCTTAAGCCAGGACTTAGTTTAAATAGGAAATATAACTAGTTTTAACAAACATGCCTTACTAAAAACATTATTTGTCTGCATTTTGAGGCAAAAAAGGGCATGGCCGCCCGGACCTCGGTAATTTTCTGACGCGTGTCTTATTTGACTCAATGCTCAGCGCTCGTTTGACGACTTGCGGCGCCACGCAGCCCGATCGGACGGCATGTGACGTCTTAGCACCGCGAGACAGTAGGCCTACAGTATGCTTTTGAATAGATCTCGCGGTAGTGGGATGTCACAGGCCAACGGGTTTGCGCTGCGCCCCATTAAGTAAGATAAAGTGAAAATTATTCCTAGATGACCAATAAAATCATACCAGGCAGACAGCAAAGGAGGAAGGATACCTCAGTTAGTGGAAGTAATAGGTTAAATTGGGCCGCAGCTCCGCCTCCTCGGGTCCACAACACACCTTGCCGGAGCTCCGGTCCGTCTCCTTCAGCAACAGGGTTTGACGCAAAGGGAATAATAACGTTTTCATTCATAGGCTTCAAACTCGTGCTTGCGGGGCACCCTCGATAAAAATCTTTTTGAGAAAATCATGCTTCTCAGAGGTCCACTGTGTTTTTAATCCCGTCTGAATCGGCCATGTCTGTGTTTTTCTCTGACGACCTCTGTAATCTGTAAATTTCAGAGCATTTTACCTACTGTTTCACGCCGAACTCAGAGGTCATCTGAGAAATGTAATTCCGTCCGGATGAAGACGTGTTTGCTCGCAATATATTTTGGCAAACGTGATCTGCCGACAGGTCTCACTAACGCACGTATAGACTATTGTACTTAATTCCTGAATCCCATTCATTCAGATAGCCTATGGATTTTTTTCCATTCGGCGGAATAAAATAATTAAATTAAGACGAGCTGAATATCATACACTGTTAAGACTGGACAAAACCGTTAGTTTTGTAGGTGTTCAGCTTGGGAGTTATAATCGGTTTAACCAAAAATGGGAATAATAATACAACAGAATATTTGGAATTGGGGCAAGCAGAACATGAATTCACAAATCACAAAAAATGTAAAATTAGATAAATTAGTTAATGATATTGCGCAAATGCTCTCGGTCTCTTCAAGGTCTACGCGAATTAGAGGTTTGTTATAAGACTCCGTTATACATCACGTCTCTTCTAATTGCACAGAAAAAATGAATCAAATGATGCGCATTTAAGTCGGATTTTTATGGAGAATAGGCTTTGTGACCGTTTAACCCCACGTGGACCGAACAAGAAACGTATGCTTTCATGGAGTCCGTGTATGACATCTCCTTTATTTAGTTTTACATATTTTTATTTATATGCATTTAATAATACCGTAAGATCATAATGTATACACTGTAAAAATGATTCAGTGGCTTTGTAAATGTAGGCTATTTTTTTTTTTAGTTAGACAAACCCAAATAAATGACTAGAAATAGATATTTTGTTTAAAATGTACATATTTTATTTGATGTATACGCCTTAATAATATAAGTATTTAATTTACAGATTATTTTAATCAATATATTTGATAAGGTCAGAATTATATATTTAAGTTTTTGAAACTGTAATAATTGCTTTCTTCAAATTAATATTATTTGCATTTAACATCAACTTAAAAAAATGTACGTTTACGCCTAACTTGAACTATGATGTACTTACTATTTTTACATTGATATTATTTGAGTAAATGTAGGCAAAAAAATTAATTAATAATAAGGAGAACAAATGTTAATTTTAAAAAATCCCATATAGCCAACAGGTTTTAATCAGCAACAGAGAAACTGCGCCTTTTGCCGATGAAAAACACCTCATAAACTCCTCGAATTTATGAATTATTACACTCACAATATGATTTAATTTACTTACTACAACACGGCTCTTCTAATTGCACAGAAAAAATGAATCAAATGATGCGCATTTAAGTCGGATTTTTATGGAGAATAGGCTTTGTGACCGTTTAACCCCACGTGGACCGAACAAGAAACGTATGCTTTCATGGAGTCCGTGTATGACATCTCCTTTATTTAGTTTTACATATTTTTATTTATATGCATTTAATAATACCGTAAGATCATAATGTATACACTGTAAAAATGATTCAGTGGCTTTGTAAATGTAGGCTATTTTTTTTTTAGTTAGACAAACCCAAATAAATGACTAGAAATAGATATTTTGTTTAAAATGTACATATTTTATTTGATGTATACGCCTTAATAATATAAGTATTTAATTTACAGATTATTTTAATCAATATATTTGATAAGGTCAGAATTATATATTTAAGTTTTTGAAACTGTAATAATTGCTTTCTTCAAATTAATATTATTTGCATTTAACATCAACTTAAAAAAATTTACGTTTACGCCTAACTTGAACTATGATGTACTTACTATTTTTACATTGATATTATTTGAGTAAATGTAGGCAAAAAAATTAATTAATAATAAGGAGAACAAATGTTAATTTTAAAAAATCCCATATAGCCAACAGGTTTTAATCAGCAACAGAGAAACTGCGCCTTTTGCCGATGAAAAACACCTCATAAACTCCTCGAATTTATGAATTATTACACTCACAATATGATTTAATTTACTTACTACAACACGGCTCTTCTAATTGCACAGAAAAAATGAATCAAATGATGCGCATTTAAGTCGGATTTTTATGGAGAATAGGCTTTGTGACCGTTTAACCCCACGTGGACCGAACAAGAAACGTATGCTTTCATGGAGTCCGTGTATGACATCTCCTTTATTTAGTTTTACATATTTTTATTTATATGCATTTAATAATACCGTAAGATCATAATGTATACACTGTAAAAATGATTCAGTGGCTTTGTAAATGTAGGCTATTTTTTTTTTTGTTAGACAAACCCAAATAAATGACTAGAAATAGATATTTTGTTTAAAATGTACATATTTTATTTGATGTATACGCCTTAATAATATAAGTATTTAATTTACAGATTATTTTAATCAATATATTTGATAAGGTCAGAATTATATATTTAAGTTTTTGAAACTGTAATAATTGCTTTCTTCAAATTAATATTATTTGCATTTAACATCAACTTAAAAAAATGTACGTTTACGCCTAACTTGAACTATGATGTACTTACTATTTTTACATTGATATTATTTGAGTAAATGTAGGCAAAAAAATTAATTAATAATAAGGAGAACAAATGTTAATTTTAAAAAATCCCATATAGCCAACAGGTTTTAATCAGCAACAGAGAAACTGCGCCTTTTGCCGATGAAAAACACCTCATAAACTCCTCGAATTTATGAATTATTACACTCACAATATGATTTAATTTACTTACTACAAAAATATAACTCATTATACAAATTTATTCAACACCATTGCACACTTTATATCGAGTTTCATACCATGTAAAGGAAAACATGATAATATAAAAAGTACAGTAATGCAGAAAAGCGCATTACAACCATGTTCCAGCTATTAAAAACGTTCAGATGCAAAAATGAACTAAATGTACAATTAGATAAACTAGTTAATGATATTGCGCAAATGCTCTCGGTCTCTTCAAGGTCTACGCGAATAGAGGTTTGTTATAAGACTCAGTTATACATCACGTCTCTTCTAATTGCACAGAAAAAATGAATCAAGTGATCCGCATTTTAGTCGGATTTTTATGGAGAATAGGCTATGTGACCGTTTAACCCACGTGGACCGAACAAGAAAACGTATCCTTTCATGGAGTCCGTGTATGACATCTCTTTTATTTAGTTTTACATATTTTATTTATATGCATTTAATAATACCGTAAGATCACAATGTATACACTGTAAAAAATGATTCAGTGGCTTTGTAAATGTAGGCTATCTAAAATAAATGATTAAAGTAACTTAATAAAATCTTTTAATGTCAGTTATGTGTTTTTTTTAGTTAGACAAACCAAAATTAATGACTAGAATTAGATATTTTGTTTAAAATGTACATATTTTATTTGATGTATACGCCTTAATAATATAAGTATTTAATTTACAGATTATTTTAATCAATATATTTGATAATTTCAGAATTATATATTTAAGTTTTTAAACCTGTAATAATTGCTTTCTTCAAATTAATATTATTTGTATTTAACAACAACTTAAAAAAAATGTACGTTTTACGCCTAACTTGAACTATGATTTACTTACTATTTTTACATTGATATTATTTGAGTAAATGTAGGCAAATAAATAAAATAATAAGTAGAACAAATGTTAATTTTAAAAAATCCCATATAGCCAACGGGTTTTAATCAGCAACAGAGAAACTGCGCCTTTTGCTGATGACAAACACCTCAGAAACTCCTCGAATTGAATATTTACACTTACAACATGATTTTATTTACTTACTACAAAATATAACACATTATAGAAATTTATTCAACATCATTGCACACTTTATATCGAGTTTCATACCATGTAAAGGAAAACATGATAATATAAAAAGTACAATAATGCGGAAAAGCGCATTACAACCATGTTCCAGCTATTAAAAACGTTCAGATGCAAAGATAAACTAAATGTACAATTAGATAAACTAGTTAATGATATTGCGCAAATGCTCTCGGTTTCTTCAAAGGTCTTTGCGAATTATTTTGTTATAAGACTCCGTTATCATCACGTCTCTTCTACTGTAAGTGTACACAAAAAAAATAAGACGAATGATCCGCGTTTAAGTCAGATTTTTATGAAGAATATTTGACTGTTTATGTAACTGGCAAAAGAAAACTTCGCCAACCAAATGTTTGTCAAAAAGCTTGCATGTGACATCAAAGTACTGCCAATGCACCAAGAATCCCTGTCATGTTACTTCGATATCATATAGTATGCTTAAAGCATAAAGTCGAGCACACATTGTCGTCAGTATGCCCTACTGTACTTGAAACACGACTGCCCTCTACAGGTTTTTTATTTCCTGCGTCCCCCACCGAATCACCCTTCTGCGGGATCTCGCAGAATTTCGGAAGTGCTCGCGGCATTCTGCTTTCAGAGACGCGCATTTTTAAAGGCCACATCTGTAAGTCACAGTGTAAAACGTGGTATTTCCTGCTGCCTCTAGGAGGCACTATGACTGTTACTGAATTATGCCATGTGTTGATGTGTTCAGGCCGGGACCCTTATCAAACGTGTGAAGTCGGGGACAGATCTGACATTGTATGCCTGAATTACAAAAACTTCCTGTTTTATGGTGAAACATCACACTTTGCCAGGCCACCACGGACACACCTTTCAACGAAAAGTCAAGATCTTCGCAATTTATCATCGCAAAGGGCTTAAGATCAGTCTGACCAGATATGATTATGATTAAATCTTTAAGAGCAGTAAATCATGGCGTAAAACATGGCATTTCCTGCTGCATCTAGGTGTCGCTATGACTGAAGCTGAATTTTGGCATTGAAATGTGTTCAGGCCAGGACCCTTATCAAACATGTGAACCGTGGGTCAGATTGAACATTGTATGCCCGAGTTAGAACAACATCTTGTTTCATGGCTAAAACGCTGAAATTTGTCAGGCCACCATGGACACACCCTCCAACGAAAAGTCAAAAGCTCCGCAATTTAACATTGCAAAGGCCTTTAGATGATACTGACCAAATATGATGATGATCGGATTAAATCACTAGGAGGAGTTCATTAAAGTACGAAGCCTGGAAATGCCAAAATTTGCACAGAAATCACAGCGAAAATTCAAAATGGCCGACTTCCTGTGGGGTTTAGAGCCTGGTTCCAAGGGACTTTTTTGTAGATCTTGAGGTGATAGATGACCCTACCAAATTTCGTATCTGTACGTTTTTCGTAGCGGGAGGGTTGTTATTTTGAAATTTTGCAGGTGGCGCTATTGAGCCATTTCTACACGCCCACTTATGACGCCTATACCACATGTAAATTTTCGTCACTTCTGACGTGTGTGCAAAGTTTCATGAGTTTTCGAGCATGTTTAGGCCCTCAAAAATGCGATTCATTTTGGAGAAGAAAAAGCAGAAGAAACTGAGCAAAAACAATAGGGCTTTGCACCCACGGTGCAGGCCATTCTGGCCTGCTCCTCTGTGCTCGGGCCCTAATAATAACTCCTTGAAGAACAATAGGGTCCTCACACCCCGGTGTGCTCGGGCCCTAATTACTGTGTATTCAGACCGCCACCGGCGAGAGCATCAAAATGGCTGGAAGTCATTTTTTTTCAATGAGAGCCGGCGGCGACCTCCGGCGAGCAGCGGCGCGGCGCGTTATGTACAGCGTGAGCGTCGAGGAGAGTTGAAATCAGCTCAACTTTATGGTAATGAGATATGACGCGGTTCAGCGGCAACCAATCGGAAGGCGGAAATGTTCGGCGGCAACCAATCGGAAGGCGGAAACCTCCGCCTGAGAGGAGTTCAGAGAATGCATTCGAGCGTCAGAGCGTCCACTACAACTTTTCTTTAGCGTCGTTGTCAGGGCAGCCAGAGCTTTTATTGACGCTCTCACCGGTGGCGGTCTGAATGCACAGTTAGACTATATCATAACGAGCGATTTCATATGCACTTATGTAATATTTTGATTTCTGCAGTAGCTAACAAAACATGACGGGCTAACTCTAGAAAGAACTGCTTAAAAGATATTTACTGCTTACACAAACCTGCAGTTCAGTTGTTTTAACTACCAAGCAACTACCTCAGGCAATCAAGAAATTAATTTTTGTATTTTTATCCTTATGCAACATTTATCTGTAAAATATGACCGTATTCAGTACTCTGATTTGCTGATGTGATTCTCAACTTAATCAATTAAAATCACTAAAGAGAAACCACTAATTTTTTGCCAGCATGTGATGATGTGAGGTGCTTTATTAGATCAGAATTACTTGCTACAGATGTGAAGAGACTTTCTTCATGGGCATAAGTTGCACGTTCATATTCATTCTTGCCTTTCACCTCAACGATGGAAAAGTAACGTTAGTGCTTTTTATACTTTGTGCTTGCGTGTGTCACAAGGTGACGATCTTTTTTGGGGCGGAACCAAAAGTTGGGAAAGTTTGGTTCCGCCCGGATGTTTCCGCCCAGACCGGGGAGAGGAAACACCGGACATCCGGCAGCATCGAAAAGGGCTGTAATCAGTGGATTAAGCACAGCTGTGTGTCGTTAAGGAGATCGCCGGGTGATTGGACGACTGGAGTACACGGAGGAGTACTTAAGAGCAGTTAAATCACAGTTGGACAAGTTTAGTGTGTGCTGAGGTGCGGAGCTGTGCTCGTAAATAGACATTGGTGGCTGTCTACATTTTCTCTCTCTCTCGTTTGCAGTCTGCGGTGAAAACGCTGGAGTTAAAGGAAAACCCTACGGGTAGAAGAAACATTGGTCTAAGTGGCACATTTAAAGGAGTAAAGCAGGAAGGAAACCGAGTTTGTTTTGCAACGTAAACAAAGGCAGACCGCTGTGAGTATCAACTCTTGTGTTGAGCAACGTGTAAAACTAATCTGTGCAATTGTTGGATACCTCCAGGAGAAGGAGGGCGGCCCTACCCCTGAAACAGCGTGGTGGGTGAGCTGCAGAAGCGTCCATCCGAGCAGCCACAGCAACGGACTATTATTCAGGTCGTATTTCCATCGCCCTCATCCAGCCCAAGTGAAGTGGAGGACGTCGGGCGTCCCTTGTTGTGTACACCGATAGTGTGATGAGTGAGTCTTTGTAATTAGCAAACTTTTCACGTTGAAGTGGTGCTGTGTATTTGCTGTGGGTTGCTGTGTGTCTTGTCAGACGAAACCCCGCATCATCCATTTTCACTGAGCAAGGGACAGAGAGGCTAACGACCCCAGGAATTACCAGCTATTATACGCAGTGTGCTGTTTGGAGTGTGAAGTGACGCAGATTAAGAGCTGTCAGCGAGTGTGAGTACGAAATTGGATTATTTGCATTGAAAACTTACCTGTGTCTGCCCTTGTCGCAGAGTCAGAGGCGAAAGAGTTCCGCCGCCCCGTGGTCTCTACAAAGGGGCGCCCCTGTCCAGTATTCGATCGCCCTACGGGTAGTGAGGATAGGGCAGCGCTCGACCCGGTGAGGCGGTGTGTCATCTTCGCCCCTATGTTTGACCTGTGGAGAAACAGAAGAACGAGAGTGAACATTAGGAGAACAAACTGTGGAGAGCTATACCTACCAAGAGCTGTAAGCAGCAGAACAGCTGCCACCTGTGGAGGAAAGGGAGAACGAGGGCGAACATTAGGAGAACAAACTGTGGAAGGCTATACATACCGAGAGCTGTAAACAGCAGGGCCGGTGAGAAGTCTCCGAAGTCCAAGTTAACAGTGCTTTGTGTCCCAGCGGCCACCTGTGGAGAAAAAGGAGAACGAGAGTGAACATTAGGAGAACAGACTGTGGAAACCTATACCTACCAAGAGCTGTAACCAGCAGAGCAGGTGAGAGTATCCAAAGTCTCAGTTAACAGTGCTTTTGTGTCCCAGCTGTCGCCTGTGGAGAGAAAGGAGAACGAGAGTGAACATTAGGAGAACAGGCCGTGGAAAGCTAAACCTACTAAGAGCTGTTAACAGCAGAGCAGGAGAGGAGCATCCAAAGTCCAAGCTAACAGTGCTTTTGTGTCCCAGCTGCCATCTGTGCAGAAAAAGGAGAAAGAGAGTGAACGTACGACGGAGAAACGTGAAGGCACGTGGGGCGAAGACCCCCTGCCGAACAGAGAAAGGTACGCAGATAGCGAAAAGTCCACTTACCAGTCACACTGCTTTTACTCTGCCTCCAGGAAGGAAGAAGGAGGGCGCCACCAGGGGCGTAGCAAGCTTTTTAAAAGTGTGGGGGATGGATATATATCATTTTAAATTTGATATTAACGCACCAGAAACACGCGTATGTGCACCTGGGATGGAATTAAGCACCACCCATGACACAAACACAGCCTCTCTTCCTTCATAGACCTCTTTCACAAACTGTAACATTCATTTTTCATTGCTCACCTGTGAAACTTTGTGTCTCTCTCTCTCTTTAAACTGATGCCTCCAGCAACCTCATCTCCTAAACAAGGTGATAAAGGAATAAGGCTCTGGTACTAGCAAACCTTATTGAAACTTGAAAAGTAATATATTAAATTAATGCAAAAATATATAATGGTAATAGGCTACTGTTGTTTAATGTCAACATTTATCAACGTCCAGCTTTCAACTTCACTTACATGATTTCTCTTGAAAAAGGTGTCAATCTTCTCCTGCCTCTTTCTGTTCTGTAACGTTATCTTATTGATACTGCGTGACAAATAGATAATGGTAAGCTCGATAGTGACATGGGTCTGACAGGACTGTGACTGCTAGATTTTGCTACTTGTGCCCTGAAAAGCTTTTTCTCTGGTGGTCTAAATGATGTAACAATTTACGTTTTTACATTAAAATAATATAGGCTACACTTTTCTTTCATTGTTTGTATAAGTTACCTGTTGGAGAACTATGTCATCATTTCTCATTGTTTTCTCCTCAACAAGTACAATCATACACAACAGGTAGTATTAACAAAGTATTCAGCTAATCAACAAACAATGCTCAAAATATCAAATCGATTGCAATTTGTCCCTCATCCTCATCAATTCCCTGCCTTCATCACAGGTTATACATTGCATGCCACATTGTCTACATGACCGAATTTAGCCAGCTGCTGAACAATAACCCAATTAGCATTAGTCCCAAACACATATCAAGCTTATTCAAAAACCTCAAAAGCATAGAGTTGATTAAAGTGTTTAATAAAGTTTTTTAAACACTCATTCAAGTAGCCTACCTGAAAAAGGGAGATGTAAATAAACATAAGTTCCCGCCCCCCGTGAGTTACGACTTCAAAACCACGACTCACGACCCTATGCGTTCCAGGCAGCCTGTAACTCGTGTTTTTACAACCTTCTACCGGTGAAAGTGCACTGGAACGGCAGTCAAACCCGTGACTTCCCACCCGTGAACTCGTACTAGATCGATGTACTCCCAGTTCAGAGTCGTGAGTCGTGAATTTGAACTCGTGAGTTACGGGTTACCGGTTGCCTGGAACGCAGCATAAACCCACCAAGAGAGGCGGGACTTAAGGCAGAACAGCCAATCATCAGCCGGTAACACTCAAAGCCGGCGTCATGTTTGAGAGGGGAGGGGGAGAGAATGCAGCGCAGCGCAGCAGACAGAGAGCGGCCAGAGAAACGGAGGAGCGACTTTAATAAGGCGTTCTTGCAAAACTGCATAAAAAGTGTGGGTGTTGAACCCTCTCACCGGGAAAAGTGTGGGTGTTAAAACACCCACATCCCCCACGGGTGCGACGCCCCTGGGCGCCACGGATAGCAGGGACCAGGCCGGAGCCTGACGTTTCCCTCCCCCCGGCTTACGGTGGTCTGGACCCCCGTTGCCCTTTGTCCCTGCCTGCCCGTGGCTGCAGTCTCCCTGGAGGGAGGAGCTAGAGATCCTTTAGTTTTAATTGCCCTTTCCCCATTTCCCTATTCTTTTAAATATTTAAATAAAGTTTGTTTTATTACTTACCTGTTCTCGTGTTGTCTGGTCATTGGGTTGGCTTTGGGGACCTCCTCGAGGTGGAAGTTGAGAAGGGGCGTGGCTTTAGCCAAACATAGCCAGCCCCTGGGTGTGACACGTGCGCTACCTTTGTTTTGAGCTCGTTGTACTTGCCATTGCTCTGTTGTTCCTTCTGTGTAGGGTTGGGAATCATAAGAAATTTTCCGGTTCCGATTCCGGTTCTGCCTAACGATTCCGGTTCCATTAAAATTATTTAACAACTAATAAATAAATAGTGGCAAGGAAAAAAGCACAATACTTAACTGAAACAATCCTTTTTGTGTTTATTACTTATTGTTAAATGAATTTACAGGTTGTCAATGTAAAAAAGAAAAGAAAAATCAACATATTACAGTATTTAGCCATTTTTCCAAGAAAAAAATTAACAATTTTTCTGAAGGAAAATCAACATGTCAGCTTTCTCTGGGAGCATTCTGGACCTCTCCTGGCTTATTGTGTCTCCAGCGGTGGAGAATACCCTCTCTGAAGGAGTAAAAGATGCTTGGACAGACATGTATGATTCAGACAGGTGAAACAGAATAGGCAATGTCTCTCTCTTCTCCCACCACCAAACAGCAGGGTCTTCATAGGTGGGTATTGAGGATATTTCTTTGTAGAAAAGAAGTTCTCTGTCAACTCTCTCATCAACTGACAAGCCACTGCCAGTAGCATTTGGAAGCACAATCCCCTGCAGAGCTTTATCCTCCTTCTCAAACAGAACTGCTAATGGACACTTTTTGACTTTCTTGCAGGGCACTTCCTAAAAAGCAAAAAATTTAGTGTTAGTTAATTAGTAATATGATGAACAAACAATATATGTCCTTGTCAACAACACCAGAAAATGTATCTTTATCATTGTGTGAGTTTGCATTCACCTGTGAAGTGTTGTCCCGTTCTTGCTCATGGTCTTTTTCAGTTCCCTGCTTTTCTGACACCTCCTTTAGAGAGAGCTTTGCATTAAAAGCAAATATTCACACAGTATACATTGTTCCCTGTGTATGTGTGTTTGTGTGAAAGAAAACAACTATACCTTGTTTTGTGCTATTACTGCAGCCAGTTTCACCCTCTCCCAAATGTTGTCTGCAAGTAGCTGATTTTTGAAGCGTGGATCCATCACTGTAGCCTCTTCAAGGAAGTGCCTGATGTCCTCATTCTTTAAGATTAAGATAATACATTAAAAACAAGTTATCTGTAAACGGTACTGAAGTCCTATGCAGTAGTCTGTTATTTTATGATTATCATCATCATGAAATAAGTGTTAAGTGGGTAGTGTATTTTACTGTCTGCTTTACCTGGTACCGCTTGGACAGATCTTCCCAAACCTTTCTCTTGATTCCAGCCACAAAGAGTGTGTCATTCTCTTGCACTTGAAAGTGTTCTTTAAGTTTCTGGAGGATAGGAAGGACTTGGCCACAGGTTGAAGTACTGTCACTCGATACACAAAGAGTGGAAGTGTACATTACACTCATGAGCTTTTTAAACTCCTCTGCTCTTTTGAGGTCTTCGTCAGAGATGCGTTCCAATCTAAAAATTTGCAAACATTAAATCTTGCATCTAATAAATTGTCCGTTTTTTCAATTAAGATTCATCCTTCTACCTGTCCCTCTCCATTGTGCCTCTCAGCCTTGGGTCCATGGAAGCTGCTTGGATGGCAGGATATTGCTCAAGAAATCTGTCTATCATTAGATAGAGTGAATTCCAGCGTGTTTTTACGTCCAGGATTACTGAATGCTGTGGCAGGTCTGAAAAGCAATTAAAAAAATGTATTAAAATAAAATAATAATAAAATAAAACTCATTATTTAATAATATTAAATTACTTACTAAGATGTTGCTTTTCTCGCAAAACGGTCTTGGCCATTGAAGATCTCTTTAGCCATACAATAACACTTCTGATACGTGCACACCATCGAGAGACAGAGTCTATTGAATAGATTTTCTGTGCAGCAATGTTGAGTGTATGTGCAAAGCATGCCATTTTTTTAAGCTGAAGTCTACTGGCAGCTACATTCATGTTTGCAGCATTGTCCACTGTGACTGCAACTATTTTCTCCCTAACTCCAAACTCATCCAAAATTATCTCTATTTCTTGGGCAACATTAGGACCTGTCTGAACGTCATAGACTGCTTTACTTTTTAGGACTGTTTTTCCCTCACTAACAAAATGTAGTGTGACTGTAATGTAGTGGTCCTGTGTAATGCTGGTCCATCCATCACTTGTAATTGCTGCACTGTGGATGTTTTTTAGCGCATCAATTACATTCTGCTTTTCAGTGTCATACCAAGCAGGAATAAGCTGGTTGGCTAAACAGTCTCTAGAGGGTGGGTGGTAGTTGGGGTTAAGACACTTTGTCATCTCCCTAAAATAAAGAAAAATTAAATATTATGTTTAAATGAACACCCCTGAACCTGTATTATATATTCTCTCTCTCTGTCTCTGCATAAAAGCTAGTTGTAAATTATATTTGAGTTATTGTTATAGTATATTCTTTACAAGTTATAAATAGTAACTTAGTTAACTTTATAATAAATGGTAGTTCAGCTGCATGCATCTGCCTAAACACTTACCTAAACCATGGGGACTCAACGGTGGCAAAAGAATGTAAACCTTTCACTATAAACTGTGTAACAGCCCTGTGGCACTCATTTATTTTCTCTGTCGTCCTTTTTCCTTTACTCGCTAAAGTAAACGGAGTTACTGTCTCTGACGTTCCAGGAGCGGGTGTGGCGCATTGCGCGGTTTCCGCGCTTGGCGCGCTATGTTCAGCATCTGGGAAAAATCGTACATAATATTGATATGGTATAGTTTATTATATTACTACTGAAACAATACGTTTACCCATCTATGAATTCATACCTGGCGATGGGGACATGCAAGGGGCAGTTGTCTTCCTTAAACAGTCGAAAACACTGCATGGTTTGAGGTTGATTCCGTGGAGCTGTTGAAAATGTTTGGACATATTGCTCGGATAGCCTCCTTTGCAAGTTATTAGCTTATCACAGATGTTACATTTTGCTTCACCATCATTTAACCTTATAAAATGTAGCCACACTTTTGACTTTCTCTTCGCCATGCTTGTGAACAAAAAAATATCTCGCGCAAATCAGTGTAGCGTCACGTCGTGTAACGAGTGAACTTTGAGAGTGTGTTGTGTCTGTGTGTATGAGGGAGAGTGCGTTAACTGGTTGCGCTGCTGGAGGTTGCGGACAACGTAATTTATATTTATGAGGTGAGATATCCATTAAAGGAAACGCTCCAAGCGCTGTGCAGTTTGCACTTCGCACACACATTGCAGAAGAACCGTTTTTGGAACCGAAATGTAGGAATTTCGAACGGTTCCGGGATTTTTCCAAAAAACAGATCCGGTTCTGCATAAGAACCGGTTTTCGGTTCCCAACCCTACTTCTGTGTGACTCGGAAGGGATGGACTGCAGCGCGAGAACCGGTGTTGTGCCGAATTCTGTGACCTATCAAATTCTGTAACTAGAGGTCGCTGTTTAGCAATTTTTCACGCGAGACTGTGTCGGGCGCCCATGCACATTATCATGAGCGCGGCAAGGGAGTTTCTAACTATATACGTGATACGCCCACTGAGCGATGACGTAATTTTACCCTCCGTCGCTCTAGTCTAGCGTATGAATGAAGCAGCCAGACTTCGTGAGAAACGAACGCGCCGATTAAAATAACACGAAATATGTTCTAAAATACCAAAACATCACAAAGGTTTTGTTTTTTTTTACTTGGGGCTGTTGCCATTTAATGTTACACACACAATCTGGTAGAGAGTAACAACAGCTTACCGAAATCTGTGACCTCTCTCTGTTTCATTCAGAATTACAATAATGTTACCCAAATTCAGTCTGGTGATGTCTAATCTCATCTGTAATATATCATCAAATGCATTTTGACCTGATGTTAACACTTACACACATAGAGCAGGCTCACACAAACTGACGGACAGTAACAACAGCTTGCCAAAATCTGTGACCTCTCTCTGTTTCATTCAGAATTACAATCTTTTTTAATAATACATGAAATTTTAATTTGGATAACATTATTGTAATTCTGAATGAAACAGAGAAAGGTCACAGATTTCAGTAAGATTTTGTAACTGTCCGTCAGATTGTGTGACCCTGCTGTATGTTTATTATTGTTAACATCAAGTCAAAATGCTTTATCACAAGTAGATTTACAGACAATGTAATATATTTACACACTAGTACAAAGAATCATTAAATAACTATATAATACTAATTCAGACTAGAGCACAACATTAAATTGTATACTATATGCAAGACTAAGATGATGATAGATTAGTAGAGGTAAAAGTTAACGCAAATTTCAATGGCGACATTGGCTGGAAGGCTCTTCTATTCCCTTTGTCGTCTGGACCGACCATCGCAATTTAGAATATATCCGCTCCGCTAAGAGATTGAACGTACGTCAGGCTCGTTGGGCATTATTTTTCACGCGCTTTGATTTTTCTATCTCTTTCCTCCCCGGTTCTAAGAACTTAAAGCCGGATGCCTTGTCTCGGTTCTTTGATCCCTCGACCTCCCCCACGCCTCCGAAGGAGATTATTTCTCCGGGTCTCGTGGTGGGGTCCGCAGGGTGGGGAATCGAAGGACAGGTTAAGCGCTCATTATCTCGTGTTGCCGTGCCACGAAATTGCCCTAAGGGCTTACTCTTTGTTCCGGTCCCCACACGCTTGGCTGTCCTCCAATGGGGTCACTCATCTAAATTAACTGCCCATCCCGGTGTTAGGGGCACACTTGCGGCTATCCGCCAGCGTTTTTGGTGGCCCACCTTAGATCGTGACGCTCGCCGTTTTATCGCCTCATGTGCTGTTTGCGCTCAAACTAAGGCTGGTAATGCCCCGCCAGCGGGTCTGCTTCGTCCGTTACCTGTCCCTACTCGCCCATGGTCTCACATCGCGCTCGATTTTATCACCGGTCTTCCCCCGTCAAATGGTAACACGGTCATTTTGACGGTGGTTGATCGGTTTTCTAAGTCTGCACACTTTATCCCGCTCACTAAACTCCCCTCTGCCAAGGAGACCGCCCAGATTGTTGTCAATCACGTATTCAAATTACATGGTCTACCCTCTGAAGTAGTTTCTGACAGAGGACCACAATTTACCTCTCTATTCTGGAGAGAGTTTTGTCGCCTTATTGGGGCCACTACCAACCTCTCGTCAGGCTTTCACCCCCAAACCTGTGGTCAAGCTGAACGAGCCAACCAGATAATTGGCCACCTCTTACGTAGTCTTGCGTTTCGTAATCCTTCGTCTTGGTCCGAGCAGCTCCATTGGGCAGAGTACGCGCATAATTCGCTCCCGTCCTCTGCCACGGGACTGTCTCCGTTTCATTGTTGCCTCGGGTACCAGCCTCCTTTATTCTCGTCACAAGAGGTTGATTCTAGATGCCCGAGTGTTCAGACATTTATTTCTCAGTGTAAACGAACCTGGAGAAGGGTGAGATCTGCTCTTTGTCGCTCTCGTAAACGCATGTGCATTACTGCCAATAAGCGTCGGATTAAAAGCCCCCGGTATTCGCCGGGTCAGAGAGTGTGGTTATCCACAGCAAATTTACCTCTCCAGTCTGAATCTCGTAAATTGGCTCCTCGATTTATTGGACCTTTCCCTATCACTAAGATTATTAATCCTGTCGCTGTCAAGCTCCGTCTCCCGTCCAGTCTTCGCCGGGTACATCCCGTGTTCCATGTGTCTTGCATTAAGCCTGCCACCCGCTCGTCCCCTCGCTCCGCACTTTTTGCATTCGTATTGAGGGGTCACCTGTTTACAGAGTCCGCAGAATTTTGGACATGCGTCGTCGGGGGTGTGGGCATCAGTATTTGGTCGATTGGGAGGGATATGGTCCTGAGGAGAGGAGTTGGGTGTCCCCCTGGGACGTCTTGGATCCTTCGCTCATTGATGATTTCCTCCGGTCTCGTCGGGCTTCCCCCTTGGGAGCGCCAGGGGGCGCTCCTTAGTGGGGGGGCACTGTCATGACCGAGTTTCTTTCTCTCTCTTTCTCTACATTCTTATACACACACACACACTCATTAGCCGCTCTCATTATACTCTGCCGCAGCTGTTTCCACTCTCTTCACCTGTATCTCATCTTTTCTCATTTGCTTTGGCTTTATCTATCGTGCCCTGCCTTTGTCCTATTGTCAGATTGTTAAATCCGTGTGAACACGTATACCAAGCTGAGCTATTATACCAAGTATTGTTTCCTGTTCTGTCGTGTCGTGTCCTGTCCGTAGTGAACTGTCATTCATGCTGCCTGCATTTACCACTGGAATTACCCTGCACCCTTTATTATATACTGTTACAGAACTCTGGCGTGTGTGGTGTGTAAGAGGTACCTGTGAGGGGTCTCCGTCTGCCTCCTGCCTCGCCAACCCCCTATACGGGCTGCCTTGAGAAGCCTTGCTGCCACTTTTGTTCTGCTCTGCCACAGAGGACTTTTTAGTTGACATTTACCAGCCATCTGGATATTTTCTGTTCGTCTGAGTCCTTGGTTGATGCCGTTTATTTGCCTGTGGTCAGCTTTAATAAACTCTGTACATTTTTTGCTATTCCTGCGTTTGAGTCCCTCTTTTCCATAACATAAGGAGAGTGTTTGGTAGTTATCTGTTTTTTTGTCCGGATTCCGAACATCACTGCATCCAAATACAGGTCCCAGGTGTTAGGCTTGTCCTTCGCCAGTTTTCTCAGAGCCCTAGGTTCAGACATCACATTGTATGTGAAAACAGTTCAATTGAATTTAAAGGGACACACAACTTAACTTTTATTCAAAATAGGCTCATTTTCCAGCTGCCTTAGACTTAAACATTTGCTTTTTACCGTTTTGGAATCCATTCTGCCGATCTCCAGGTCTGGCGGTACCACTTTTAGCATAGCTTAGTATAATCCATTGAATCCAATTAGACCATTAGCATCAGGCTCAAAAATAACCAAAGAGTTTGGATATTTTTCCTATTTAAAACTTGACTCTTCTGTAGTTACATCATGTACTAAGACCGACGAAAAATTTGATTTTGCAATTTTCTAGGCCGATACGGGAAGGAACTATTCTCTCATTCTGGCATAATAATTAAGTGGAGTATACGGCTTAGTTAATTTTGTTTCATGGACCCTTAATATAAAGCATAACCAATATCATTTATATAGAGCTATATATATATATATATATATATATATATATATATATATATATATATATATATCATACGTCAATGTGAAGACGAGACTGACAAGCACGACAGAAAACAGACGTGTATGTGTGACATTTCTGTGTACGTCTCCATATAAAACAAATGGAGTGTAGGGATGTAGGAAAAGAACTAATAACAATAACCTCTGTATTGTCCCATTAATTTTCTCCACCAATCCGTTGGTTTGAGGATGATAAGGGGTTCACAAGCTTCTTTTAATCCCCAAAAAGTCACACACATCTCTGTTTATCTGAAAATACAAAATGTACATATTATGGTTCAGATGGTATAAGCCAAGATAAAAATATTTTAATGTTTTAGTGCATTATATGTCAGGAACAGCAGAGAGAGAACCCAAGTGCAAAAGGATGTTGGGGTTTAACAGAAAACATTTTATTACATATTATGACACAAAAACAAAAACCCACGAGGGGGTAAACACATTAAACAAGAGGCTTGACAAAGACTTAACACTAAACTAGACTCACAATTAGACAGATAAACTAGACTAGATATTTTGACTAGAATAGACAAGACTGGATCACATGGACAATACAAAATGAACCTGCACAGAAACAAGGACAAGAGAACATTATATAAGAGAAACTAAACAAGATAACGAGGAGGGAACAGGTGATGGGAATAAGTAATAATTAACAATAAGCAGGAGGACGAGGGGGCGGGGACAAATGACAAGACACCGGAGGCACATGCCACAGTAAACAAGGCATGAGCCTCCACATAAGGCCTGGGACTGCCAGAACTCTGCCACCATGACAAAATACAAATATAACACAAGACCTCAAGGCAGAGTCCTGACATTATAACAATTATATTTTGTAAATATTCATTAATAAAATGAAAACCAAGCAAAAACTAAATGTTTGACAATGGGAAATTATTTGCATTAAGAACAGCAAATGTGATTATACATACAGTATTAACAAATTCTTTTCCTTGATCAGTCAGAATTTGTTTTGGTGAATATTAGTCAAATTGATCAACTATTGAAAAGCCTAATTACTTTAGTACCTAATCTTTCAGAATTGATTTAAGACAAATCTGCAATACCTGTATAGGGGTGTATTCAACCATCTTCTTTATATCACATTCTTTTGACTGACATACAACACAACTGGTAACCTTCAGGAAAACAAACATTATTCAGTTATTACACTTTTACAAGTAAGAGTTCATCAAAATAAATATGTTGACATATGTGAATTACTGAACATATCTTTGTTTACACTGATGGCTTTCATTTACGTTATGGTTAATACATCCTTTGATTACTTTCATACTGCTTAAAAGAGACTTTGTATGTTCTAATATTGATGTTCATTCACTTGCATTGAATATTCAATGACTTGAGAAGTAAACTATTAATCTTTAGGTGATCTATTCCTTTAAACTGCATGCATGCGAAGTATAATCACTTTTAGCATGTTGTAAAATAAGTACCTACCCAACCATCAATGTCTGAAGTCATTCCAGGCAAGTAGTATCTCTTGCAGATGGCACCCCTAGTTTTAATTTGGCCGCAATGAGCTCCAAATGGACTGCAGTGGAATTCTTTAAACACCTGGTCAGCAGCCTCCGACCCACAAAGAACTTTAACTTTTAGTTCCTTAGCTGTGCCTTTGTTTTTAACATAGTAAAGCTCTCCATCTATAAATAAGTGCAAACCATGTTAAGTACCCAGAACAGTATGTAGAAAACATATAGTACAGGAACAAAATAAAACCTCTAGCTGTTACAGGTTTGTATATGGGTTGTTTATCACTACTGAAAAGACCATCTTAAACCAGACTGGGAGACCAGCTTAAACCAACCAACCATCCAGGCTGGTTTTAAGTTTTTTTTTTCATTAGAGTTGGCTGTTATACCTAAAGTTTACTTAAAAGTACACTTTTATTCACCAGTAGGTAGGCCAGTGTAGTGTAGTACCCAGAAATACTTATGTAACCCAGGTTAATTTCTATATACACATTTGTTCATTTTCTAAGTTTCTTCATTTATTTATTTATTTGTTTAATTATTTATTTATTTTGGGGAAAACATGACAATATGGTGCTTTATAATATAAGAGTATATTTAAATGGAAAGGTACATGTTCAGACATGTTTCTGTGAGAAGGTGTGTTTAGTGTGATAGGATTGGTTAAAACACGGGTTAAACCCGCCTTCTGTCTGATGTGAGTTCGATGATTGGTTTGGACGGGTGTCTGTAAAGGGAGATGGAGAGAGAAAGTGAGGAGGAGAGGATGATGTGATGTTATCAACACGATAATATGTAATGTTTAGTCGAATGAAACTCGTGTAATTTAAGTGTTTAAACACCGTTTTTTTTCCGTGGTGAAGTCAGTGTGACAATCCAACGTAGTCAGCATGACACGGTTTGGAAGAATAACTGTTAGTTTAACGCTGAATTGCCATTACATGGTCGGCGGGGATTTTGATCAAGTTCATCATTTGCACCGACGCAGTAACGGACATCCTTTGTAATTTAGCGATTGCTATGAACTATCACTATATGGGGTGAGAGCCAGACAGGACCGCCGCTGTGGAGTTCAAATAACGCACATAATTGCAAAGTGTTGGAGTTTCTCGGACGCTGTGGGAAGATCGTAAAGTTTGCCGGTTGAGCACAGATTTCCATACCAATCTAACGGGTGACGCAAAACGCCGACTCCTATCGGATACCATCAGGTACATTCCTTTCTTTTATTTGTGCTCTTATAGAGTGAAGCGGCCAGTGTTGTGTTTTGATCGGCCTCTACGCACACAAGCGACGCTCAGGCCTGCAACGGGGGGTTTGTGTGTTGTGTGTGAGTGTGTGGTATGGTGGGCCCACAATAAGTTTTCTTTACTAAGTAGCATTGTGGTTTATTTATGGTGTTTTAGTGCTTAAACACTGGGGTACAGTTTGTATTGGAGCTTGAAGTTTCGTTTTAGATTTTATGTTGGCTTGACAAAGCCTTTCCTGTTATTTCCATACTGTTCATGTAAAGATATCAATGCTATTGGTATAATTTGTTAATGACCACCGTGTATTTCATGTGAACCCAAAGAAATGTGAAGAAAAGAGAGAGTAATTGCATAACTGTTGATTTGAATTAACCCTTGAAGTGCCTGTATTATAAACAAAAGAGACTGATACACTGCATAGTAAAGTAACTTTTTATTTGTATTTTGTACGCAGTTCCACTTACATTCACTGTGCTTAGTTTTTGTTCATTTATTTTTGGGGTTTAAAATAAACCTGTTGTATATATACATATTTCATTTTGTAAATTGTTATTACTTACCTGATATACTGAAGTAGTCATTTAAAAAGGGGTGCTTTGTGAATAATAGAGTAAAATTTGATAAACAGTTTAGACAGCAAGGGGTCAAAGATCAGAAGTTCACGTCGAGAGACATCAATAACAGAATCCGGGTATTAGCGTCTATAATTGGGAGGGTGAATTTAACTCAATACCTGAAGGGGGCGCTACATAAGTGGGGGCTCGTCCGGGATCCTTGTTTTCTTGCTGGTAAACTGCTGGAACATATGCAATGTACTAGAGAAAGATTTTCATAGTTTCTACTCACCTAGGGCAAGCAATCATGGAAACTGGTGATTCAGTTTGGCAAGCTGAGCTTGATGATTGGTGTCAGCAGGCAGTAATTGATCGAAAACATGCAGTGCTGTTATTGGGAGTGCCTTCAGACATTGAGGTGGCAAGAATTGAAGAGACTGTTCAAACAGTCAAAGTGTTAGGAAGGGTGAGAGTTCGAGATTGTAAAGCAGGGACAAAACCAGGGTTTGTACTTGTGCTATGTGAGTGCAAAGAAGTGATTGATCCTTCCCGCATCCCTGCAGAAGTCATACCTGAAGGAGGCAGGAAACCATGGAAAATGATAGTAGCAGACAGTGATGAATCACCAACTTCTGGGTTTGCTGCGAAGCTATCACAGCTGCTAAAGCAAGAAGGGAAGTCCTTTTCTGATCTTCAAGCTATGTTTACTCCACCCAACCCAAATGCAGGGTCCCCAGAATCGATCATTCGTGCAGTTGGGGAACTGCTGGAAAAGACTGCCAAACCTGTCAGTGATGGAAGTGCATACCGACGCTTAAGGATATTTTCAGGGGCTATCCCTGTTCCGGCGAGTGAAGAGGGGTTGGAGAGCTGGATGGATCAAGCTAGAATGATGGTTGTGGAGTGTGAATGCTCGGAGAAAGAGAAACGCCGACGCATCATTGAAAGCTTAAAGGGTTCAGCTCTAGATGTAGTGAAGGCTGTCAGATTTTCCAACCCAGAGGCAACGTCCCTACAGTATCTTGAAGCTCTGGAGGGTGCTTTTGGAACACCTGAAACAGGCGAAGACTTATATTTCGCTTTCAGGTTGTTAAGGCAGAATGTTGGAGAAGCTCTCTCTGATTTTTTGAAGAGGCAGGAAAAGTCTTTGACTAAAGTGGTGCAAAAAGGTGGACTGCTCGGGAGGAATGTGGACCAAGCAAGAGTCGAGCAGCTAATTCGAGGAGCTGTTGAGTCTGATTTGATGTTGCTTCAGCTAAGGTTGAGAGAAAGGCGTGAAAACCCACCTACTTTTCTAGCTCTCCTTAATGAGATAAGGGAGGCTGAAGAAAGCGAAGCAGCCAGGCAAACTCTGGGGTTCACTACCAAGTCTGCTGCCAAGTTGCGAGAGAAATCATTCAGTTTGGCTGGGGTGAGAGAATTAAAAGCTGAAATTCAAGAGCTCCGTACAAAAGTAATGGACAGACCTACTACAGTACCTGAGTCAGAGGTGGTGTTGGAGTCAAAGCGTTTACCAGGAAGGAGAGGGGGTGACACAGGGGGAGATTCAGAGCTTCAATCATTGAAGAAACAGGTACAAAGACTTGAAGAGCAGTTGTCTTCGCTGAGTGTCAGACAATCTTCACAAGTGACAAGAGATGCACAACCTCTAAAGCAGGCTGATGTTTCTGTTAAAGCTAGATCTGAGAAGACTAAGGAAGATTACTTTTGTTACAAATGTGGGGAGGATGGCCACATTGCCCCGAAGTGCCAAGGTCCTGAGGATTATGCTCGCGTGATACAGAAGCTGGTGCGGTCATTACGGCAAGCCAAAAGTACCAAAATGGACCAAAGTAGCAGTAAGGATGGTAAAACCAGTTTTTCACGGAAAAGTCAGACCGTTGTGGTTGAGGAAAATAGTCTTCCTGTAGGGTTAGTAGGTCCAATCCTAACAATCAATATGAAGGTTAATGGGCAGCCCTGTGAAGCCTTACTAGATAGTGGGTCTCAAGTCACTATCATCTTTGAGTCGTGGTACGCTAAATATCTATCCTCTGCACCCATTCAGCCTCTCTCTGGTTTGTCCATTTGGGGTCTTAGCACAGCCAGCTATCCCTACAAAGGATATGTTTTGGTAGATGTTAAATTTCCTGCTTCGGTCATGGGCGTTGAAGAGAATGTTTCTGTCCTTGCACTGATTTGTCCTGATCCTGAAGGTCCCGAACAAGTACCATTGTAATCATTGGCACCAATGCAAGTTTTTTCAAACGTCTGATAGGGATCTGCACAGAAGATCATGAAACAGATGTAGCACACATGTTAAGAATTCAACTACACAATCTGGAAGTGACATCACCTATAAAAAGTGTAGGTGAGAAGCCTGTTGATCTACCTGCTGGGAGAGTGAAATGGGCTGGCCCAGGTGCTTGTGTTATTCCCTCTAGGGGAGAAATGTGTGCTGTTTGTACAGTGGAATCGCAAAATCCATTGGAGAAGGACATTTTCCTTGTAGAAACTCCATCGGGGGATGTGTTGCCTGCTGGACTTTTCATTGTTCCAGTCGTACTACATTCTTCTGCTGTGGAGGAGAACAAGTGCAAAGTGTTAATCAAAAATGAGACATGCAAAGATGTAACTATCCCAATCGGGACAGTTGTGGCTCATGTATTCCCTACAGATACAGTGACCGTGGCATCTGACATACAAACAAAGTCTAAATGCATTGATCCAAAGCTGTTTGATTTCAGAAAATCCACCATTCCAAAAGAGTGGGAAGATCGACTTCGGCAGAAATTGTCTGAAAAAGGGAATGTGTTTTCTCTTGAAGAATGGGACGTGGGATTAGCAAGGGATGTCAAACATCGGATCCGGCTAAGTGACCCTAGACCATTTAGAGAACGATCCCGACGTATTGCTCCAGCTGACATTGACGATGTCCGACGACACCTCAAGGACCTGTTGGCGGCGGGGATTATTAAAGAATCCCGAAGCCCTTACGCTTCCCCAATCGTGATTGTCCGTAAAAAGAGTGGAGCAATACGTATGTGTGTGGATTATCGCACATTGAATAGCAGAACTCTGCCAGACCAGTACACTACTCCACGCATTGATGATGCTTTGGACTGTCTCGCTGGAAGCAAGTGGTTCTCCGTCTTAGATCTTCGGAGCGGCTATTATCAAATAGCCATGGCTGACGAGGATAAGGAGAAAACTGCCTTCATATGTCCCTTGGGATTCTATGAGTTTGAACGAATGCCACAGGGTGTTAGTGGGGCCCCTGCGACATTCCAGAGGCTCATGGAGCGTGCAGTCGGAGACATGCATCTGTTGGAGGTTATAGTGTATCTTGATGATATTATTGTTTTCGGGTCCACCCTAGAAGAACATGAGGAGAGGCTGCTTAAAGTCTTAACACGGTTGGAGGAGTACGGTTTGAAAATCTCACTTGATAAATGCCAACTCTGCATGCCCCAGGTTAAGTATGTGGGCCATATTGTCTCCGCTAATGGTGTTGCTCCTGATCCGGAGAAGATAGAAGCCGTTTCTAAATGGAAGATGCCCACAGATCTGAAGACCTTAAGATCCTTCTTGGGATTTTGTGGGTTTTATCGAAGGTTTGTCAAGAATTACTCCGCAATCGTGCGACCCCTGACTGAACTCACCAAAGGGTATCCTTCGGCTGGAGGAGATGGAAAACGGACAACAGAGGGGAAGTACTTTAAAGAGTCAGAGCCATTTGGTGAGCGGTGGAATGAAGACTGTACTGAGGCCTTCAAAACCATAATATACTGTCTCACTCATGCACCTGTCCTGGCCTTTGCTGACCCTACGAGGGCTTATGTTCTACATGTGGATGCAAGCTTGAATGGCTTAGGGGCAGTACTGAACCAAGAGTATCCTGAAGGGCTCCGCCCAGTTGCATATGCCAGCAGGAAACTAAGTACAACAGAACAGAGATATCCTACTCATCAGCTTGAGTTTTTGGCATTGAAGTGGGCGGTAGTCGACAAATTTCATGATTATCTTTATGGAGTGAAATTTGTAGTAAGAACTGACAATAACCCGCTAACTTATGTGCTCACTACAGCAAAGTTGAATGCCACAGGACATCGCTGGCTGGCTGCTTTATCCACATATGACTTTAGTGTTCAGTATAAGCCAGGACGTCATAATATAGACGCTGATGTGCTGTCTCGCTATCCTTTGTCAGAGGAGTCACCTGTTGAATGGATGGAAATACCCCAATCAGGAGTAAAAGCAATCTGTCAAAGAGTAGCAAGCGACAAAAATGAGGAACATGTCGCCAGATTGGTTGATCAATTGGGTGCTGATGCAAGTATGGTTCCGCCCATTTATGCTTGCCTTACACAGTTAGAATCAGGGAATTTGAAACAGCTGACTTGTGGTGAACTTCAGATTGCTCAAGACAATGATCCAGTCATTGGGCCTGTGAAGCTAGCTGTGGAAAAAGGACAAGTACTTACCTCTGGCACAAGTTCCAACCCACGGGTGACTTTATTGCAGAGACAGGGCTCCAAGTTGATCATCCAAGATAAGCTACTGTACAGAGTGTCCAGCAATTCCTGTAGTGAAGAGAAAAAACAACTTGTGTTACCTCAACAGTTCCATCAACAAGTAATGTACTCTCTACATGATGATGCAGGACACTTAGGCATCGAACGAACTACAGAGCTTGTTAAGGATAGGTTTTACTGGCCTCAAATGACTTCTGAGATTGAGACATATATCAAGAACTGTGGAAGATGCATAGCCAGAAAGTCTTTGCCAGGGAAACGCGCTCCTTTAAATAACATCACAAGTAATGGGCCTATGGAATTGATTTGTATTGATTTTTTGTCAATAGAGCCAGATTCCAAAGGAGTAGCTAATGTCCTGGTCATCACTGACCATTTCACGCGCTATGCTCAAGCTTACCCGACAAAAGATCAGAAAGCAGCAACGGTTGCAAAAATCCTCTGGGAGAAGTTCTTTGTGTATTACGGGTTGCCAGCTCGTATACATTCGGACCAAGGGAGAGATTTTGAAAGTAGGCTGATAAAAGAACTCTTGGGAATGCTAGGGATAAAAAAATCAAGAACGACACCCTACCACCCTCAGGGAGACCCACAGCCGGAGCGATTTAATAGAACGTTGCTTTCCATGCTGGGCACTTTGGATTCTACTAAAAAACACAACTGGAGTCAGTATATCAGCAAACTAGTGCATGCATACAATTGCACTAAAAACGAGGCTACAGGGTACTCACCCTACTTCCTTTTATTTGGGAGAGAAGCCCGTTTGCCAATTGATGTGTGTTTTGGCACTACTCCAGTCAGGGAACGAGGACAGACATACCAGAAGTATGTAGAGGATTTGAAAACAGATCTTCAGAAAGCCTATAACCTTGCTTCTGAAACTGCACTGAAGAGTCATCAGAGGAATAAACGCCTCTATGATCAAAAGGTGAGATTTCAAGATATAAGGCCTGGTGACCGTGTGCTAATTCGAAATCTGAGTTTCACTGGTAAACACAAATTGGAGGATAAGTGGAATTCAGCTCCTTATATTGTTCTTGAAAAGCTTAACAATTTGCCAGTGTACAAACTCAAACCTGAAGAAGGGATAGGTGGACTCAGGACAATGCACAGGGATCATCTTTTACCAGTTGGAGAATTAGTAAGGATGTCAAAACCTGTAAGTAGCCCAGAAGTTTCTCAAAGACCAAAGACCAGGTCTAGAGCTGCAAAAGAGCACAAAGGACTATCGGGGAAGAAAAGACCACTAGACAGTCCTGAAGCAGTGGATGATTCTTCAGAGAGTGATGAGGAAAGACATGAGTACTACTCTTCAGACTGGTCTGGACAGTGGACACCGTTAACTCCTGATTTTCATCATAGTTTTGAGGTCAACAAGGATGAAGTAACTGCTCAAACCGACAGTGAATCTCAACCTTCAGGAGAAGATGAAGTTGTGGAGGAAACCTGTGAAAACGGTGATTCTAGATTAGGAGAAGAGGAAAGTTTTGAAATGGAAGAACACAGCTCAGGAAGTGCTTCAGATTTGGATCCTGAACCCATGGAACAACGTCCTAAAAGAGAGCGGAAACCTGTGTCTAAGTTAAGCTATGATGAACTAGGCAAGCCCAGTGACCGAACTGTGACAGTTGTGCACAGAGGAATAGTTATCTATCTGACAGATTCCTCCGAAATTGAACTTTGCTCCTCAGAAAGAGATCAACATTTATCTAAGTGTGTAAGATGTTCTAGAATAAGTTCAAGTTCTAAGAATAGCCTAATCATTCATATGTAAAAGTAGTATACTCATGGGGACATGAGAATTTCAGAAGGGGGAGAATGTAACCCAGGTTAATTTCTATATACACATTTGTTCATTTTCTAAGTTTCTTCATTTATTTATTTATTTGTTTAATTATTTATTTATTTTGGGGAAAACATGACAATATGGTGCTTTATAATATAAGAGTATATTTAAATGGAAAGGTACATGTTCAGACATGTTTCTGTGAGAAGGTGTGTTTAGTGTGATAGGATTGGTTAAAACACGGGTTAAACCCGCCTTCTGTCTGATGTGAGTTCGATGATTGGTTTGGACGGGTGTCTGTAAAGGGAGATGGAGAGAGAAAGTGAGGAGGAGAGGATGATGTGATGTTATCAACACGATAATATGTAATGTTTAGTCGAATGAAACTCGTGTAATTTAAGTGTTTAAACACCGTTTTTTTTCCGTGGTGAAGTCAGTGTGACAATCCAACGTAGTCAGCACGACACGGTTTGGAAGAATAACTGTTAGTTTAACGCTGAATTGCCATTACATGGTCGGCGGGGATTTTGATCAAGTTCATCATTTGCACCGACGCAGTAACGGACATCCTTTGTAATTTAGCGATTGCTATGAACTATCACTATATGGGGTGAGAGCCAGACAGGACCGCCGCTGTGGAGTTCAAATAACGCACATAATTGCAAAGTGTTGGAGTTTCTCGGACGCTGTGGGAAGATCGTAAAGTTTGCCGGTTGAGCACAGATTTCCATACCAATCTAATGGGTGACGCAAAACGCCGACTCCTATCGGATACCATCAGGTACATTCTTTTATTTGTGCTCTTATAGAGTGAAGCGGCCAGTGTTGTGTTTTGATCGGCCTCTACGCACACAAGCGACGCTCAGGCCTGCAACGGGGGGTTTGTGTGTTGTGTGTGAGTGTGTGGTATGGTGGGCCCACAATAAGTTTTCTTTACTAAGTAGCATTGTGGTTTATTTATGGTGTTTTAGTGCTTAAACACTGGGGTACAGTTTGTATTGGAGCTTGAAGTTTCGTTTTAGATTTTATGTTGGCTTGACAAAGCCTTTCCTGTTATTTCCATACTGTTCATGTAAAGATATCAATGCTATTGGTATAATTTGTTAATGACCACCGTGTATTTCATGTGAACCCAAAGAAATGTGAAGAAAAGAGAGAGTAATTGCATAACTGTTGATTTGAATTAACCCTTGAAGTGCCTGTATTATAAACAAAAGAGACTGATACACTGCATAGTAAAGTAACTTTTTATTTGTATTTTGTACGCAGTTCCACTTACATTCACTGTGCTTAGTTTTTGTTCATTTATTTTTGGGGTTTAAAATAAACCTGTTGTATATATACATATTTCATTTTGTAAATTGTTATTACTTACCTGATATACTGAAGTAGTCATTTAAAAAGGGGTGCTTTGTGAATAATAGAGTAAAATTTGATAAACAGTTTAGACAGCAAGGGGTCAAAGATCAGAAGTTCACGTCGAGAGACATCAATAACAGAATCCGGGTATTAGCGTCTATAATTGGGAGGGTGAATTTAACTCAATACCTGAAGGGGGCGCTACACTTAAGTAGTACTTACAAAGCTGTGTTGTGTGTTACTTGTTACTAAGTAATTTAATAAGTTGATAACAACAATGCATGGTTACATTTTAGTGTAGTTCCAATTCTTGCGATTAACTGGTTACTTAATAGCATTAATATTACCAAGATATTGGCTGTTTAATAATACTTAAAAGCCCATATTGAAGCCTGATTCTGTAAAACCTTATTCTAACTCTTTCACCGCCAGCATTGTTTTTAGTTACCAGCCAGCACCAGCATTTTTTTTATGATTTTCACAAAAGTTTAATAGATACAATATATCAAATTAAAGAACAGACCCTCTGTTTCCAAACAAAAATGATTTCATCCTGTCTATTTGATCTCTTTTCAAAAATACCACATTTTGAGAGAAAAGCTGAGAAAATTCGATTTTTGTAAAGGACTTTTGTTAGAGATCAAATTCAGAGTGAGAATCAAAACATACATGGACCTTTAAACTGTTTTTGGACTTAGTGGATGCTTATAAGTTGGGCAAGAGCGCCATCTTGTGGGCAATAGCGTCTTAATTGACAAGATAACTCATTCATGGTGAGAAAAGAGTTAATCCTACCCAATTCCTACCAATAGTTAAACTTAACAACTACTTTACTAAGAATTAATAGGCAGTAATTAAGACTAGGATGCAAAAGTAGTTAGTTAAGTAAAATTGGACCTTAAAAAGTATGACCAGAATTTATGTGCGTTTATGCTTTATTCGAGCAGTTTCATTTTTTTATCATTTACTAAATATGATATATACAGTAATTAGTAACTAATGACAAATCTGTCACCCTTTGTTGCTGACGCTGGATATTAATTTTTTGAAATGAAATCAACAATTTCTTTAAACGTTTTAGAGTCCATTTTCAAAGATTCTGAAGTAGTTTATTTTAATCTTTAATTGTGCATCATGAGTTTACCATTATAATCCATCTGTTTGGTGCCTTATGTGTAAGGTGTTTTAAAAAGCCACCTGTGTTAGGAGTTGTAAAAGCCATCTGTGTGGTACAGCTGTCTGTATTCATGTTTCAGGGCACAAAGGGTTTTAGTATTAGCAAATAGCCAAGGGTCAAATAGGTCACAGGAAGGAGCCACGGGTCTGAGGAATGTCATGTGTTTCTTTGGATTACAACTCCTGTGTTGTTTTGGCCATAAGGGGAGGGAACTAGGACCTGTATATTACCAAGCCAGGGCTCAGAGGAGCAGACTGATTTGGGGAATCCTCCCAGGACCTTGGTTCTGGGGGGGATTCACCAGGGGAGTCTCGGCTTTTTATTTGTCCGGATAATAAAAGTCTATCTCTTGAAATCAAAACCTAAGACTGAAGATTGTTTCATTGGAGGAAAATGAAAACCACAACATTTGGTGCCGAAACCCGGGATAGAAAAGAGCTGGACAGTCACACCACCTGGGCGAACCTGACGAGCAACACAAACAACGTATGGCCATAAGGTAAGCACTTTTTGCTTATTAAATTAGGTTTGTGTTGTTTGCCAGACTTTGCTCAACGTGGTGAGAAATTTAAGCTCTTCTAAATTTAAGAACCATATATGTGAACTGGGTTTTGATTTCAAGGATACAATCTAACTAAGGCATGCATGCATGAATCTGTATTTGACTTACTGGGGGATGGCTTTGTTGATCACAGTGACTTGAAAACAGATTTTAAGTGAAGAGAACGCGTAATTGTTGCCTATGTCTGTGGGTACATAGAAGTCTGTGCTTGTGGTTGGAAGTGGATGGCACAGAGGTCAATGTCGTGTGGTTGGAAGTGTTTATCGATATTGACAGTATACCGTGTAAAAGTGGTATATTTTATTGTTTTAATTAACGACCGTGTTGATGGAGGTGTAATGGTCATTCGATTTGGGTATATAAGGTGATATCAAGAGGTGGCATAAAAGGTTTTATGTATGAAAATACATGTACTCTCTGTGTTTGAATTTTGAGTGTGTATGCAGCTGCAGAGTGTGTGTGAGTGAGAGAAATGTGAACTTGCATCTGGCAGGCAGGGAGAGAGTTTCCCTTAGGCAGTCTCTGCGGGCTGTTAAGGGGGGTTTAATTGCTGTCCTGTGAGTGTAGGGTGAATGAATACTGTGTTATAGTGTGGAAGAATGAGCCCTAAGGAAATAAATAAATAAAATAAATAGAGCCCAATTAAATACATAAAGGGTTGTACATAAATGCTAATGGGTTATTATTGAAAAATGGTTGGGTTAACAATTTGGTTTATAGGTTATCAAGCATACATTTGAAATTTAAGGTTTGGTCAAACAATTTACACCAGATGGGATATCAAAAAGAGCACAGAACCAGAGACTACAGCTAACTTTCTCGATGGGCAATGCAATCAGGTGGCCACCTATTAATCAATCAATTTTGCTTGTTTAAAGATTGTATTGTTCACCTGAGAGTGCTCGGGGTGGTCAAATCACAAATGCTCTTCCAAATTTAAGAATAAAAAGGGGAAATTAAAGATTACTAGATTAAATTATAAGAATAAAGGGTTTCATTTTCAAAAGGAATGTGGGCTAGGACAGATGATGGTTTATTGTGTGAATGAGTTTTATTTTTTGTCGTTGAGTGGCTTGGATAAAGATTTAATGTTAAGTTGAGAAAATGCCTAAGAAGTTTCGCGAACCTGAGTGTTACCGTGTCAGGGCAGACACGTTGGGGTTCGGAGAGAAGAGTACTTAAATCCTGTAGGTCAGGTACAATCTATGTGTTATTTGTCTTGTTGTTTTGAAAGGCCCGGGCTGATAAGAGATATTGTTTTTGTTTTATTTGTCATGTCGTATTGGTAAATTGTGTAAGTGAATCTTTTCCACGTTGATGGAAGTGAAGTGGAATGATGAACTTGGCCAGGTAGTCTAGATAGAGTTGTTTTATTTTATTTGTGTGAGGATGTATTGTGTCTGTGATATAAAGAGTCTGTGTGTGAATGTATGAGATGGCAAGAGTGGGGGCTGAGTGAGCAGTGGGTGTGTCTTTCTTCTGTGGCTCTGCAAAGAGCGCAGAGAGGTGTTGTGTTACACTAAAGTGGAGTGAAGGATTGTTTTAAAACTGTGGAGAGGTAATACAGTTTGTGAAAGATGTGAATATGAGTAAGATATAAGTATGAATATAAATACGATAAGAATAAGAGACAGTTATAAATGCTGGGTAATAAATATGATATTGGAAGGTATTGTGGAGTTATTGTAGCCACAAATATAAATTTTTATAGTAAAGTACGCAGGTACTTCTAATATCTGAATAACTCATTTAAATGATTGATTCAAATAAATGAGTGTGCTCGATAGGAAAAGTATAGCTTGCCCAGAAAAGCACAAAAGTGTGTGATGGAGTTTAACATTATTTGAAGAATCTTGTTTTAAGGACACATTGGGAATCTGAGTAATTATTTGGAGAGTAGATAAATTGGACAAATAAAAAACAATAAGATTGTGAAGTGGTTAAAATTAGAAATAATTATAAAATATAAGGTCTGTTATATTGCAAAGAAAAGATTATGGCAGGCACATTAATGGAAAAATAAGGATTAAACAATTGTTGTGTGGAGAATTAGAAAATAGAATAATTGGATGTTCAAATGAGGAAACATTTGATGTGGCATTGTGTGAGGAGAAATACAACTAAATAAAAATATAAACTAATGAAAGATAAGAGGAGATAATTAACAGACAAAGAAACGGTCAAAGGGAGAAGGAGAGATAGAGAGAGAGAAAGGGAGGGGGTTCTAAATGGTCACCAGATTTGACCTGTAAAGGTCAACTCTCATTGCTCGAGGGGAATTGTGGGATCAAACAAAATCTAGCAGAAAAACAGAGGTAAAGCTTTGAAAGAAAAACAACAAATTAGAGAAAAAAAAAAGAGTAGAGACCAAGTTATTAAAGGTGGAAATAAAGATGAAAAATTAAAAAGGACAGAAAAATTATTAAAAGGTGAATGACACAGATAAATTATATAAAGGAAAAAAAATGTAACAAAATGAAGAGGAGTCTTCATCTGATGATTGAAGGTGGTCACAAAATAAATTTAATTTTAAATTGAAAGGCAATATTTTGCAATGGGTTAGGTTAAACCTTGAAAGGCTGAAAGCTCTGATCCTTTGACATTCAAGAAAGTGAATAAAAGCTGGCGATGCAAAGACAATGAAAAACTGTGTGTGACATCAAAGTGTTGGAGTTGCAAAAAGAGGAGAACTCATAAACTAAGCTGTGGACACATCCTACTGTATATGAATGGGACTATAACTGATCTCAAGCAGTGAAGGGGGCACTGCGCATATGTTCAAGAGACAATTACAAACAAACAACAAAAAGACTAAGTGGAATCCAGAAGGAGACCAACAAAGACAATATTGTTCTTGGAGACAAGAGAAAAACTGGACTATACTTTTGCTTCTTCATACAAGCCGTTGAGTGAAAAAGGGGAAAGAGTAAACAGCCGTTCAATGTTTAGTAAAGACCTTGATACTATAGGGACACAGACAATCTTCATGAGAAAATCAGCTAGACAAAATTAAAGGCTGATCAAGAACTTATGTTGTTAGGTGTGACTACCTTTTCTGAAATCAAATCAGACACCTATTAATCTTACAGGAAGAAATGCATAATGAAAATTTGAAGTTTTTAAATTTGGTATTCTACAGAGGAAGTTAGAACTCCAAAGATGGTACTAAGCTTAAAAGCAAATATAAATGGCATAGAACAGCTATGGCAGAAAGGAAAATAAAATAGATAAAAGAAATAAATTGGAAAAACAAAATAGGATACTATAAAAGGTAAACAAGGAAAAGCTGTGAGAATAGGAAAAAATAAATAACTAATTATTGTAACAAACTTAGGATTTAAGGAAATAAATCTAAATTGTATCTAGTCACGATTTAAGAGCAATTAATGACAAGAAAAGATTGATAATCCAAAAAATTACATACTCTGCTTACAAGTGTTTCTCCATTTGATAAACATTTTTACTGTGAATTATGATTTGCATAAGAAGTAGACACTTGCATTTACGTATTTAATTATAAGGGAAAATATTATACAGGTTTAGGATGGATGAACTACTATTCTAACATGCGGAAAGTTAATTTGGTTGATTAATGCTAAAAAGTTGATAAAATGATTGGTTGTCATTGAGTTATAGTTGCCAGCATGGGCAAACAGATGTGGAAGCTAAAAAGGGCCTCAGAGTGTCAGGAGATCTTTTTAGATTGTATAAGAAGTGAAAAAATTTCAGTCATAAATACTATTATCATAGATGTACATGGGGGAAATAAGTGGAATGAAAATAAATCAATTGATTCATGAGAAGAATAAAGATTTGGAGTTGAAATAAGAATGGAAAAATTGATGCGACGAATAAGAGAAAAGAAAAATTTGACTATCATCTATAATCAACAAAGGATGGTAGATAAAAAGGTATAGAAAAGGAATAATCATCAAAGCCATACTTAACAAAATGTGTGAAAATACTAATCGTAACAGAATTTATGTTTTACCTTGTATTAATGAGCATGTAAACTAACAAACGTACACCTTTAACACTGCATGAAATATTCGCCGATAGACCTATGCGTATTGTAAAAACATCTAGAATTAAGTGTTATATGAAGAAACTAATTGTCTATGTATTGAGTTATTTGTGTACAGAAAAAGCTGAAAGGAGTTAAGGAGGAGATGAGACAACAATCACTCCTTGTGCGAGATGATCTAGCTTATCTGAGGGTCGAGAGGTCGGAGGAGGCCAAACACGGCCACAGGGGCCTAAACTGGGGGAGACAGAAGGATGAGAGCGACCCCAGAAATGTCCAAAGTGGGAGGAGCAGCCAATGTAGCAGAGCTCGTAGGAAGGAGAGAAGGAGAAAAGAATGCCATGATATGAAAGAAGAAACATCAAAACCAAATCAAAGTAAAAGCAATTCAAGTATACCGACGGATGGAGAGCAAAGTTTTGAGCACCGAGAGGAAGAAGTGAAAAAGAGAAATTCTCAAAAGAAATTGAGTTGAAAAAGAACGAAGCTGATTACTACAGAAGATTTGCATTGCTACAGTCAATTAAAGAACGAAGCTGATTACTACAGAAAATTTGCATGGCTACAGTCAATTAAACTTCCTGGCGATGGACTATTGCCTTAAACGAGGCCCAGTGAAAGATCTGTAACAATCTCAAAGGAACAGAATCTGAAAGAAAGACTGAAAACATAGAGACATTGAACTGAGAACATAAGGTGGACATTTTATGGGAAACATTCCAAAGATAACAAATGATACAAATGAGGAATATTTACAGTTAAAGTGTGTGTTGCAGGTTAACCACCACTGTCGATTAATGGGTACATAAATCACTCAAGATATGTGTATAATTTTTAAAATGTCTCAAAAATGGTCTTAAAGACCACTTTTTTACGTTTTTGGTATTAACGGTTATTTTAACGCAATTCTGCGATGACGTCACGTTGGGGAGAAGTGGAGAAAGACTCAGCCAGAGCCATAGAGATAGATGAGACATTTATTGCTGTTTAATACTTACGTATATAATTTGGAAATCATATATACATCGTAGGAAATATATAATGTGTTATACTGCAAAGTTACCATGCTAATTATTATTTATGATATATGTGGAGATAAATAAAACTTCGCAAATCTGCTGATTTGATCCATTCATGTCCTGACCACCAGGCTAGAGATTTTTAAACATCCTTAATCCACACTTACTAGTCTATCAAATAATATCTCAAATATATTGTTTTGTGAAATAAAAGGATGCTTTGTTATATTGTTTATGTGATTATAACGGATCCGACCGCATACATACTGTAATAAACAGGCGTTCGGCGGCTTTTTACATCACGACAGACTATGCCATTTGAGGAGGAACCGCTCATTGATCACCGTATTTTTATAAATCCTGTACATGTTTGGACCCGCCGAACAGGTTGAGCACTTTCATATACTTTGTTGAGCAGAAAGGCTGCACTTTGACCAGCGGGCTGCGGGAACCGGCGCACATCACGCCGCCAGACGGTGTTGTTAACTCGAAACGTATAACTATTATCAGATCGACCCACCGGGAAAGTCCCGACTCTCTCGATTGCCATTCCGCTACTGGCTGTAAGAAAGTGAGTGCGTTTGGGTCGCTGGTCCCCGCGAACAGATGTGACGTGCTTCACTCACCTTCCAGGATTAGTGACATGCTGCCAAAACCGTTTGTGCTGAAGATCGCATAAAAGTTACACCCACTTCAGGCAGGATCAAGGACCCCCTCAAGCCAGCATGCACGAGTATGTTAATTGTTTGTTTACTTTCTACACGAAGATAATATGCTAACGTTATGCTATCTGGCTGTCTGCCTATCTCTCTGTACTAGCCTATCCATCTGTCTGTCTATCTATCTATCTATCTATCTATCTATCTATCTATCTATCTATCTATGTAAATAATCTGCGCTATCAGAACTGTACTTTACTCGTCTTTCTATAGTCATTCTCAATGCTCTCAAGGCTGCTTTGGTAAATTCTCTCCCCAGCGTGACGTCATACAGTGCGTTGTGGGGGAAAGGAGAATCATTGCAAACCGCTGTACTTTTTCATACTTTTTCGGGTTTTGTGATACTCAACAACATAAAATACAATGGATAACAGTTTAAATGTTTATTAGTAACAAGCAAATTGCACAAATTCGTTGAAAAATTTTACCTGCAAAACGCCCTTTAAGGAAATATGCTTACAAAGTTGCTTTTTAGGCTTTAAACTAAACTAGATTTCAATAATGCAATAACATTTTCAAGTCCACATAAATAGGGTGATAAATTCAACAAGAATTCTTATGGATAAGAGAAAAAGTTAAGGTCAACTTATCTTGATAATATTTAGGTCATTTGGGAAAATCTGAGTTTAAAAATACATTTTGCAGGCCACAATTTGGATATTTGTGTCAATGGTATAGTAACAAAACATTAAAAATAGGAACAGGAAGGATAGAAATTTCAGAATGATACATACAAGAAAATGTAAACCTTATGGAATTATAGAATTAGGAAAAGTCAATATGAAATGCTTTATAATAGGAATCTTGAACGAATCAACTATAAAACTCTAGATATATTATGAAGACATCAAAGAGTCTAGCTTAAGGTGTAAAAGTGAGAAGAGAGATGCTATAAGAAGAATAGTATAATCGAATCAGAGCAATATTTGAAGATCAAATATATCGATTGGAAAATTATTTTGGATTTGTAGAAAAAGAAAATGTTTAACCTCGTTATCATTAGGAGGGAGAAAAAGGTTATTAAATATGATGGAGACAGGAAATCATTACAAAAGAAGGGTATTTAGAATCCTTATAAAAGGATGAACAAAACAATTAATCATAAAATTATATGTAGATTCTGTCAATCAACCAAATGGGTACCAAATTACATTAAGGTATGGGATTAAGCTAAATACGGAATTTAGTAAAGTTTTGTCAGAATAAAAATACAGAATAAATGAATTATGTACGGTACTACAATCAAAAGTAGATTATTAAGTTTACCAATAAGGCATTAATTTATCTTAGGAAAACAACTAGATGAAGCCAGTAGAAATACAAGACATATTCTGAATACATTTTAATTAGAGGTTAGTGGGTAAATAAGGTGTAGGTATCATTTTAGAAAAATCAAACAAAAGTTAAAATATTAGGAGGATGGAAAAATTAATTTTAAATCAACAAGAATGGTATCAGAACTTACGTTACAAAATAGTATTGAATTCACAACAGGTAGATAATATTCAAGAACCTTTGATGATGATGATGACGAGGAAGAGGAATAAGCTGTATTTGTATTGAAACAAATATTTCGTATTATGAATGATTTACTTTTTGTTTTTATTTTCAGTAATTTTGTTTTATTTGCTTTTTGTTTTTCTTTGCTTTTATTTTTGTTTCCTTTTAACTATTACAATATATTCTACATAACTGTGACAAACCAACAGCAGGTGCAGAACCAATTGCAAACATTTTTAAACTGTTTATAAAGAGGGGCTTTAAGTTCTTTTACTTTTACATTCAAGTCAAAATGAGAATGGAAAGATGTTTGTCTTATTGTCCATGGTTCGAAGTGCAGTGGCATAATTTAGTAATTGGTAAGGTATAGTGGCTTTCTTTAGCCACAAGATAGTAATAATTGAGGGCTGAATTATGAGACTGCACTCCGGATTAAAATAAACAGGAAAAGTGAGGCTAAATTAAGCCTCAGAGCGGGGATTATGAAGTAGTTTATTTTAATCTTTAATTGTGCATCATGAGTTTACCATTATAATCCATCTGTGTGGTGCCTTATGTGTAAGGTGTTTTAAAAAGCCACCTGTGTTAGGAGTTGTAAAAGCCATCTGTGTGGTACAGCTGTCTGTATTCATGTTTCAGGGCACAAAGGGTTTTAGTATTAGCAAATAGCCAAGGGTCAAATAGGTCACAGGAAGGAGCCACGGGTCTGAGGAATGTCATGTGTTTCTTTGGATTACAACTCCTGTGTTGTTTTGGCCATAAGGGGAGGGAACTAGGACCTGTATATTACCAAGCCAGGGCTCAGAGGAGCAGACTGATTTGGGGAATCCTCCCAGGACCTTGGTTCTGGGGGGGATTCACCAGGGGAGTCTCGGCTTTTTATTTGTCCGGATAATAAAAGTCTATCTCTTGAAATCAAAACCTAAGACTGAAGATTGTTTCATTGGAGGAAAATGAAAACCACAACAATTCAAACAAATCACGCAAGTGCTTAACCAAATAATGAGCATTAACTTTAAGATCCTACCGTTAATTATGGATGTGCTCCCCCTAGAGGCTGCCCTGGGATCTATATTAAGTGACGGTTGGTGAAACACACACAATTAAAACATAAAAAAAATCAACTTCTCATAAAGATAAATTATGAAGTGGTAAACTGTTGTTACTGTCAGATTGTGTGACCCTGCT
The DNA here is from genome assembly GCF_030506205.2 of Paramisgurnus dabryanus. Lineage (NCBI taxonomy): Eukaryota > Metazoa > Chordata > Actinopteri > Cypriniformes > Cobitidae > Paramisgurnus > Paramisgurnus dabryanus. The sequence continues at coordinate 31,562,734 of NC_133346.1, read as the reverse complement.
GTATGGGTGCTACTGTTAACATCAGGTAGACATCACCAGACTGAATTTGAGTAACATTATTGTAATTCTGAATACAACAGAGAGAGGTCACAGATTTGGGTAGGCTGTTGTTACTGTCCGTCAGATTGTGTGACCCTGCTCTATGTGTGTAAGTGTTAACATCAGGTCAAAATGCATTTGATGATATATTACAGATGAGATTAGACATCACCAGACTGAATTTGAGTTACATTATTGCAATTCTGAATAAAACAGAGAGAGGTCACAGATTTCGGTAGGCTGATGTTACTCTCTACCAGATTGTGTGTGCAACTTTAAATGGCAACAGCCCCAAGTAAAAAAACAAAACCTTTGTGATGTTTTGGTATTTTAGAACCTATTTCGCGTTATTTTAATCGGCGCGTTCGTTTCTCACTGTCATGATTCACAGAGAACAGGACCCAAGTGCAAGGTAAAGGTGAACTCAAACGGGGTTTATTAACAAAAAGCCCACGCTGGGGGCAAAACACAAAACAGGAAACAAAGACCAGATAATAAACAAGACAATACACTAGACTAGACTAGACCAACAAGACTTGACTTGGCTATGAACACTCTCAAATACACTAAGACGTAACAGACAAAACAAAACGATCAAGCACAGGACAGAACACACTGTGGCCTTAAATAGGAGAAGCTAAACAAGATAACAAGGGAAGATCAGTTCTGGTTAAAAGAGCCTACTCGGGTATATATTATATATATTAGTATACCAGCGCTGGGGTGGCATTGCTTTTATTTAGGGTGGCAACTGCCACCCCGTGCCACCCCGGTAGATCCGCCCCTGCTTATATAAACTCATAAGTCTTACACAGTACTGCCAACTTTTGAGTTTAGTGACATACATAAACATGGGACAGGACACATAAAGTGTTGGCATCTTGCATACCAGCACTAAAACACAACATATGCTGGTCTTGCTGGTATGACCAGCATGGGATGCTGGTGCTAATGCTGGTTTAGCTGGTGTTCACATTACCATTCCGCAGACAAATATTAAAGTGGGCAGTCTTGATTTAATTATTTTATTCTGCCGGATAGAAAAATATCCATATCTGAATGAATGAAAAACCTCCTGATTAGTCCATGTGTACATCCTTTTATCTGGATTCCTAAGTCACCAAATATTAAGCCTACTCGGGAACATTCATCTTTAATTACACTGTGAGTGTCCCCATTTCTTGATGGCCAATTATCTAAATCCTCATCAAACACACTATTAAAGTCACCTCCCCATAATATCTTTGCCACTGGGAATTTGTTCTTAATATGTTTCAATTTAGTTTCAATATTTGTGAAAACAAATGTATAATTAAGCTGTTTATCATTGGTGGCATACAAGTTAACAATATGTAATATTACCACTCTTCCTGAACAATCACTTCACATCAGATCTAGTACTATGTGAAAACCATATATTATTTCCCCATTGACTCTTCCAGAACTTTTCCTCATCTTTACAAGCATGTGTTTTTTTGTACAAAATAAAAATCAACACCCTTCCCTTAAAGATTTTCTCTTCAACAAATTACGTAAACCCCATTTATAGACACAACTGAAATAGACTTCCAGCTCAACCAATTTACAGTTCAAGTTATTATTTTAAAAAACAAAACATTAACCTAGGGTCTTAAATATTTTTGTTCTATTTGCAACCATTACATATAGCGTTTTTTTTGTAATGGATCTCCAAATTGGAGAGAGGGAGAGAACCCAGGCGCAGGATCAGATGAACACAAATGCTTTATTACAAACAAGACACCAAAACAAAGAAGACCCACGAGGGGTTAAAACAAAGCAATGACTAAACAGACTGCAACAATATTAGCAGGAGTCCACATAAATTGAAAGTCCTGCATCTGCTGCTCAGAAAGGTGTAGTGAAGAATATAAAGATATGTGAAAGTATGTAGACAAAAAAACTTTATTGGCATTTTGTCACAATGGCCTGCAATGAATTTATTAATGCAGAAAAGGGACAGGGTGACATCTTTGTTGACAGTTTTAGACATAGAATAAATACAAATTACTATGCAAACCTTCCATGCATGACATTCTACTTGACAATCTAGACAAAACTAAAATTAGAGATGAGTTGATTGAAAGAATCGTTTTGGAATCAAATCGTTACTCCCAGAATTGGAATCAGATCGTGAAGTGTCCAAAGATTCCCACCCCTACTATGAAAGTGAATGGGGGTCATGAGCGGTTTGGTTACAAAAATTCCTCAAAATATCTTCATTCGTGTTTACCAGAACAAAGAAATGTATACAGGTTTGTGACAACATGAGAGTGAGTAAATGATGACAGAATTTTTTTTTTGAGAACTATCCCTTTAAGTGATAGTTAAAGAAGTAGTTCACCCAAAATTAAATTTCGCTTAAGGGGGTCGCACACCGGACGAGCAGTGTCGCGTCTAGGACAACGTGGAGGTATCGTACACCGAACGTGCACATTAAATAGCGTGAGCTTAGTCAGATAGCGTCTACTTCAAAATGAAAAATTCAAGGTTGCAGCCAATGTTTATCGCTAACAATTTGGGGCAAATATGATGTTATTTAATGTTAAACTATGTGAGTGGTCACTGTGGCGCGAGAGAGATTTGAGCAGCGTCCAGAGTCACAGCCGACAGCCACCGCCGGTGTGCGTACATTCATAGATAAAAATGTGTTCTGTTTTTATATTCATGGTGCGACGCGATGCTTCTCGTCCGGTGTATGACCCTCCTGCTGTATATTTTACCCACCATCAGAAGCTCTACAAAGTTACCATATTAAAAACCTCTTCAGTGGATCAATAAAAGTCAAGTGTGAGGGAAATAAATTAGTGATATTTTGAGCTTTCAATGATATTACAACCAACAATGGTTTTCTTACACCATTCATTTCATTATAAGACATAAATTTATTAACCCACTAAAGGGGTTACTTTTAAAATGGATGTATTTGCTATTCAGACCTTCAATAATCCATAAGGATGGCATACTGTCAAAATATGTATATTTATATTTTTTCACAGAAAATAAAATCATATTCATGTGGGATTGAGAGTGAGTAAAGTAAGATTGAATTATATTTTATAGCTCAACTGAGCTTCATTGAGAACAAACGAGAAATGTCCACAAAATTCAGTCTGTAGCACTGGTGCTTAGTTAACTACTTTCAGCAACATGATTTTTTATGATTTATTAGACCACCTGATGAGTAGAAACTCTTTCCACATTTTCTTGTGACTTTGCCACTTACCTGCATTCTTACCACAATGTGAACATGTGTATGGTTTCTCTCCAGTATGAACTCTCTGGTGCTCTTTTAAGCTACTGGTTGTCAAAAAAGTTTTCCCACACTCAGTGCACACATGAGTTTTCATATCAGTATGTGTTTTCTGGTGTTTTTTCAAATATTCAATCAGTGCAAAACTCTTTTCACAAACAGAACCTGTGTAGGGCTTTTCATTGACATGAATTTTCAAGTGTCTTTTTAGGATCAATGCAGAAACAAATGTTTTTCCACACTCATTACAGTTAAATTATTTTTCTTCATTATGGGTGTGCTCATGGACTCTGAGACTGGATGCATGTGTGAAACTTTTTTCACACAGAGTACACGTGAAAGGTTTCTCTCCTGTATGAATTCTCAAGTGATCTTCCAGGAATACTTTTCATATGAAATCCTTTCCACACTGAGGACAGGTGTAAGGTTTCACTCCAGTGTGTAATGCTATGTGACTATGAAGATATCTTCTCATTGAAAAACCCTTTCCACATTGAGGGCAGATAAGGCTTTTCTCCAGTGTGAATTCGTTCGTGAACCTTAAGGGCCAATTTTTTCTGAAACTCTTTCCACACTGAAGGCAGATGAAGGGCTTTTCTCCAGTGTGAGTTCTCAAATGCCCCTTATAGTGACTTAAATGTATAAAACTCATTCCACACTGACTGCATTTGTACAGCATCTCTTCAGAGTGAATCCACAAATGTCTATTAAGAGCACCTGTACATGTAAAACTCCTTCCACACTGCTGGCACGTGTGACGTCTCTCTTTATTGTGATATCCTTTATTTGTTGAACTTGTAAGGAGTCCAAATATGACCCCATCCATCCATTTGGCCCAACGACGGAATCCAAACGGCATGGCCGGTTTATAGCGCATTCGGTCTTTTCCGGTGCTTCCGGTTTTAACATTACGCAACTTAATATCTGACTCCAAAGATATGAAACGTATTGTAATATGAATCAAATTGATGTAAATATAGAATTGGGATAAACGTTTGATCATTCTAGTCACTCATGTTTACATTGAACTCATTCATTCGATTACCAATGTCATATCAGTCCACACCGGCCGTTGTGTGGGTACTGAACACAAACTCGACCGTACTAGAGGTTGTAGCTAAAGCAATTTAACAAAGTCAATCTCTTGTTAAAAGGTCCCCATGTAGCTCTCAAAAGTCGCCAATTAAATATAAAACATAAGACCATAATCAGAGGTTCAATCTAGCTCCTTCTAGACGCATATAGTTAAATCATAGAACTATATAACAACTTAATTATGAAAAGGTAATTATAATTACCAAATGCGATTACAAAACAACTTAGTTAAGGTTAAATAATTAATCTGACCATACAAAAACCAGAGGTTATGGCTAAAGCAATTTAATGATACCGCTTCATGTTTACGTGCTCTCATTAAATAGTATCCATATAGCCCCCACAGTCGCTTACACAACTTACCATAATCAGAGGTTCAATCTAGCTCCTTCTAGACGCATATAGTTAAATCATAGAACTATATAACAACTTAATTATGAAAAGGTAATTATAATTACCAAATGCGATTACAAAACAACTTAGTTAAGGTTAAATAATTAATCTGACCATACAAAAACCAGAGGTTATGGCTAAAGCAATTTAATGATACCGCTTCATGTTTACGTGCTCTCATTAAATAGTATCCATATAGCCCCCACAGTCGCTTACACAACTTACCATAATCAGAGGTTCAATCTAGCTCCTTCTAGACGCATATAGTTAAATCATAGAACTATATAACAACTTAATTATAAAATGGATAATAGAACTATCACTCCGATAGTCCATGCGACTGCCCACCAACATAGTTAAGAGGCAGAATCTAATTAACATGAATTAACCCCGATCAAAGATTTGTGGTAACAAATGATATCGTAATACTTTATAGTAACTTAGAAGAGTCAATGATACAGAGCAAATTAGAGTGAATGCAAATGTAACAATTTATTAACCAGGTAGGTAGCACATAATTCAGAAGCCAATTTACATTCCAATTCAAATACCAAACAAACGAAAAACCATTGCATACCTGGTAAGGAGATGAAGATCTGGTTACAGATTCCTCAAAATAAAATAAAAAGAAACATGATGCTGTATCAAAGATACAGCATCATGGGGGTGCATTTCTAGATATCGAAAGTCCCGCCTAAATCTTCTACACATCTCCTTAAATAGCCAGAGAACAAAGCATTGTGATATGACATGCTGATTGGTTCTTGTAAGCCCAGGGGTGTTGCCTAATATACATACAGTTGGTGATTGATCAACATGTCTAAGGTGGGAGTTGTCTCCCAACATTAGGTTAAATTTACTTATTTATTGTCACAGATTAACATTGAATCCTGTTGTCATATTAATAAACCCAGATGTACCACTTGCATTAAAAACACTTCATATAACACCAAACAAGACCAGTTTCAGATACATGTGTTTGCAGAATGTAGCATTCCATATACAGTTTGCTTTGAGAACATGAGGAGAGGGGGATGAGAACGTGTGGTAGGGTGTATGACTCTTCTTTGAGAGAGGTTTCAGTCTCACAACTTGGGGTAGTGTTCTTGGGGGGTAGATGTGAACTCTTTGAGAGAGGTTTCAGATGAAAATTCAACAGGAATTAGGAAGCAGTTCCCTGTGGATTCAGCCATTTGCTGCTGGCTTTTGAAATACCTTTTGTCAGGGTTTGGCACCACCTTACAAACTCTTTCCACACTGACGTAAGATGACCAAATTTTTGTTTTTTCTTTCCTTAGTTGATCTTTCTAAACAATCAGAAGATTTTTTTTTCAGTAATGACATCATGAGGTTCTTCTTGTATCTCCTCCACTTCAAGTTCCTGAGATTCCTCTTTTACTTCCATCATTATCTAAAATAAACATTACATTTGTCAAAAACGTATTTAAAACAATAAATCAAATTCAATGTAGGTTTTAGAAAACCTAGACCTTTTTCGTGTTTGCAAACAGAGATGACATATTTTTTGGGCGGAGCCCTACTGGTGGAAAAAAGTGACAGCCCTGCAGTAAAGGTGTGAAGTGTTTTGCATTAAATTGTGATTGTTATGCATCTGATGTTCTGTCGAAGTCTGTTCCCCCTATGTTTCCCTTCAGTGTAATGTTTCTTATAGTATTTTCATCATGTATATCTTTTAGATAGAAGTTAAAAGTTTAAAGGGGGGATTCAATGGTATTTCAAGCATTCTGACTTATTAACACAGTTATAGAGTTGTTTCCTCATGCTAAATATAGGCAAAGTGTCAAAAAAGCAGTTGGACATGTTACAGAGTATTTCTGTGCCGAATGCACTTCGCCAGGGTTCGTACAAGTTTTTTCGATTACAGGTCCAACTGACGTTTCAGGGGTTTTCTATACGTATCACTTCTTTATATGGGCCCTTCCCCCGGAAAAACCCGCCCACCCGTCAATCAGCGGGAGACGCTAGAGCTTGCAAACATCTTATCACGCCACTCAGCTTTGTTTAATTTCAAAACTCAACAATGGCACTAAAGATGAAGTGTGTTTTTGGATGTAAGGAGAAGAAATCCAGCCTTATGAAAACAATGGATATAGTTTATTATCCGGGGTAGTTTTGCTTGTGTGTTTGATGCGCTGGATTTTCCCAACCGGGTCACGAGTTGCATGCGGTAAGACAGACTTTTGTCTTATGTTGGAAATAGGTGCGTGCATATTATGTAAATGACACGAACATGTAGTGAACCATAAGTTATAAGAGTTGTATAGTGTTGCATGACTCGTACTCGCTCCACCCACAGTAGTAACTCCTCCTTCTTCATTTTTTCGTACGTTATCGTAAAGATTCGGTAAAGCTAATCTTTCTTTTATAAATCTGATTAAACTAAAGACTCTTCAGAGATATAAAGGATGTCATACTACTCTATAGGTACTCCAGATTAACATCAGAAATACAGAAACAGCCTGTGTTACATGAGCTTTAATTACAGTTGTCAGTCGGTCTGTGCAGCTCCACACGCAGTTAACGCGCCTATCGACATTCGTCTTGATATATGAATATAATTTAAAGCTATCCAACGGGAGCAGAAAAAAAGCGCCAGATAAAAAAATTAAGAACACATTCATGTTTTAAGTTCCTATTTAGTCTTGACTAATCATGCAATGATTTGTTACACTCAGTCCAAATCCTCAGATTCAATATTAGTCCTGTGTGTTTTATTAGAAATATACGCATGAATAATCAAAATCTTTCATAATGTACGTGTTACAGGTCACGTTCTTCGTGATCCCATTTTTAAAACCCTAGTTAGTGTGTAATGTTGCTATAATAGCAAAAATAATACCTGTAAAATGATAAAGCTCAAAGTTCATTGCCAGGCGATATATTTTCTTCAACAGAATTCACCTTTCAAAGCCTACATCGAACGGCCAGGTTTGGACTACAGCCCTCTACTTTCAGCATTAATGACGTCGGCAGGCTTAACGGCTATCGAATCACGTATTTCTGAAGGAGGGACTTCATCGAACAAGGAAGGCATCAGCCTGTTTTGAGCACAGTGAAAACAGCTGTATACAAATAAGTAAATTGTGTGAAAAATACCATGTTTTTTTTTTACACGTGAAACGTGAACACATGTTATACTGTGCACTGTAAACACAATCAAAGCTTCAAAAACACAGAAAGAACGGGACCTTTAAAGAAATAAACACATTCATTCATGCAAGCTGTTTTGTGACTCCTGTTAGCATTTTAAAACAATGCACAATACGTCTTATGTTTGCATATTCAGAGAATGATTGGTTTATTGTGGTTCGTTAGAGTCTGATCATGCCTTAAGTTTTTAATTTGTGTGCCTGATGTTCTGCATCTCTTAAAGAATATATTTGGCAGTAGACCTTGTTCTGTAATATTGTTTACATACCATGGTTACTGTAGTAAAACCATGGTTACCACAAAATAAGCATGTTTTTTTAACTAGTAAAACCATGGATAATTTTTGAAAGGGAAGAGTGTTTTCAGAAAACACATGTCAATGTTATAATTAGAAAGTATTTTGATGAGTGTCAGAGTAATGTACAGCAAAAATGTACAGCTATAAGATAATACAACGTGTTTTAGTTAAAGGACAAGTTCGGTATTTTAGACTTAAAGCCCTGTTTTCAGATTGTTTATGGTGAAATAGAATGGTTTTGACTAAAATTTCGACATTTGCAGCTGCCCTGAGAATTTTCGCGTGTTTGTGTTTCATCTCACACCTCTACAATGAGTTAATTGGTGCACTGAAACAATCCTTCCTAAAATACATTAAACTTTCGTTTACAAAGACGTGAAACTCACCGAGTGGTCAGGGGTGTTCACTGCAGGCATGAAAATCCCTCACCTTTCGGCGAAATTCGCCGTTTTGAAGCCAAAAACAGTGACCCGGGTGAATCGTGTAGATTCGATGAGAAAAACATTTTTGGGGGGAGAGGGGGTTTGCGCCCATTGGTTTTAGGCGCGCCCTTCGCCGTCATCCAACATGTATCCCAGAATTTGGCTGAATCCCAAACCGCCTACTTCCATACTATATAGTACGCAAAGTAGCGCTTTTTACATATGGAAGTAGGCGGTTTGGGATTCAGCCTTTAGGTTTGTTTGAGCTCATGCTGCGCAGCAAAAACCGACAGGCAGGCAGGTGACATCAAAGTATCACGAGAGTGAATCGAGGAGTCTTAAAGCGGAAGTCCACCCTAAAACAACATTATGCCTCAACACTATATTTCATCACATATATGTAGTTGATTGTGCTGCCATCAAATGTACTAACTTCAAATAAAAAATGAAAGCTTTTAACTACTACAGTAACGGTGATTTGACGTGACGTCAAATCACCGGAAGAAAAATGCACGACTACATAATTCTGAACGTTCTAAATGGGGGCGGGTCTTGAGGCAAGATGATTGACAGTAGATGATAACGTTTTTGATTGACAGCTGCACAGGAGCTAACGTTAGCTTGCTTTGCTCGTGTTCATAACAACAACAACATGATAATAACTTCCTACGTAGAATGTTTACAGTAGTTACACAAAACAAGCAACAACAAAGCCAATAGCCAAATGATGTTTTGGATATTTTTAGAATTTTACATTACCTGAGTCCGCGGAAAAACTGGGCTGAAAACAGTACTCAAAATCTTCCTGACGAAAGTGCTGGCTGCATATTCAAATTTTCGCGTAGTGGTGGGTCAGCTGAGGGTCGCGTTGATGTCAACAATAAAAACTCCCGGTGGCCTGAATTTGTTGTCCTTACATCCACATACTGCACAGGTTCTTGTCATCTTTTATCGAGGGCTTTGGTGATTTCCCCTTCAGAGACTGTTAAAGCGGAGTTACTCTTTGGATGGGTTCGTCTGTCGGCTAACTTCAAGTTGACTTGAGTTGATTTTAGAGCAAGTTGAGCGGTAAAAGAAGGTAGGCTTGTTCAACTTTCTGTGGCGTTGCAAGAATCGACAGCCGGATGACGTCAAAGTACCGCGAGAGCGATTCGCGAAATCATACGGAGGAGTTTGCTTTTAAATCGCTCTCGCGGAACCTTGACGTCATCCGGCTGTCGGTTCATGCGGCGCACATGTAGTCAAACAAACCTGAAGACTGAATCGAACAGCGGTTAGTGGGTGGGGCTAATGACTCAGTTTCGCGCAGTGCATTCTGGTTAATTGAGTCCATTAAAGACCGTTACGAAAATTCAGCTTCAAAACACTATCAATCTAATAATCGAAATCGTGCAAATTTCTTTTTTTTTTCTCATGGAAAATGCAAAATGGACATAAATTACCCATGATAACAGGCTAAAATGTCTAGATTGGACTTCCCCTTTAAGGAATTCTGCTTTCGAACGGCTCTCACGCTACTGTGATGTCATCCGTCTTTCTGTGTTCTTCGTCATACACGCTTGATGATGCGTAGAGCGACTGCCTTCGGGGCGTAAAGTCAACACAAAATGCTGTAAAACTATAACTGTAGAATTCTAATGTGCCAATCAATTAAAACAACAGTCTAAACACAGACTGACATTGCAAAGTGACCTAAAATATTTTTTGTTGGAATGGATTGGAACGAATGATGGACATACTCCTCGCTTGTAAGTCACATGGTCTACTAGTCTACAGCTGTAAGTACTTAAACTGCAAAATGTTGCATGAAATGCTGTAATAAGAACATATTGTTACTAATACTTATAATGAGAAAGTTTACAGTTTACAGTAACATTTAAGCGATTTTACACTATTTGAGCGACAAAGATGATAAAGTGAACTGTTTTCGGTGCGCATACGCACACAAACTCCAAACCCCACGCACTGAAACGCATTTCGAAAATCACGCAAACACATCATTTCTTTGGGCTTGATAGGAGATATACAAACTATATTGTAATACCACAGTCTCTGCAAGTATTCTCATAAAAACAGTCGTTTATTATAAGTGAGAAGTTGATCATGTCTCAGTGTATAGATCGCTTTTCCGTTGTTAAAGGGACAGTTCGTCTTATAAGAAATGCTTATGTTTGAGTCATTATGTTAATCAAACTACAAAAGACAAAAGGAAAACCACTTTTATAGCTTTAAAAAGATCAATTATATTACTCTATATAATAAAAAAAACAGTGTTATATTAATTTGATACTGTTTTTATGCCTAATCAATACTGCTACTTTGTTCTTATTGATTTTATATGCTTGTAATGTCTTGATTTGTTCTTATTTTATTTTCCCACATCACTTTTTGCTTATCTGAAAATTATTCAACCCATGACTCAAAAACCATAATGTAATTCATTTAACCAGTACTATATTGTAAAATTAAGTCATTTTAAATTAGATGTCTTCAGGTCCACCCTATTACAAGGCCAACTTAAAATTGTATGGCCTTGCGACTGATGGTCAGATTATGGCAAAATAAAATTATTGCAGATGTAAAATAGTAAGGGAATGCTACTTGTTACAGCTTTCCACATTTATCAACCCATTTAATTAAACATGGTTTCGGTTACTAGTCAAATGTTTACAGAGGCCACATCGCCCCTCGAGCACCCTTCTCACCTTTTTCACCCCTGACCCGTTTTCATGCCTGTCACTGATATGCTCACACAAAAATCGCTGCAAAAGATGCTTTCCAACAGCTGTTTTAGCATTCGTTGTTAACTTGTGGACCTATTTTTCCAAACGCCTCACACCCGTACATTCTTCCGCTTAGAGCTTGAATAATAGACACTCCAGCCCAGGTGGTGGCGCTAATCCGCCTTTGCCAATTGCAAGAATAGAAACAAAGTTCCCGGTGCGGAGTAATACCGTACCTCACAGGACATCTAATACAAGTCAATGGAGTTGGTAAAAACTACGATAAAACCTGTTGTAATGCGTCTTTTGGAGCGATTTTTGTGTGAGCATACCAGTGAACACCCCTGACCACTCAGTGAGTTTCACGTCTTTGTAAACGAAAGTTTAATGCATTTTAGGAAGGATTGTTCCAGTGCACCATTAAACCCATTGTAGAGGTCTGAGCTGAAACACAAACACGCGAAAATTCTCAGGGCAGCCGCAAATGTCGAAATTTTAGTCAAAACGGTTCAATTTCACCATAAACAATCTGAAAACAGGGCTTTAAGTCTAAAATACCGAACTTGTTCTTTAACATTTTGTTTATATATATAGATTTAAGCAGAGACAGTTAATGGGTTTTATAAGGTGCTGACAGACCCCCCCCCTCACAAAGTTGCTTAGGGCCCCCAGAAGGCTAGGATCACAATAGCCGCTTTTGCACTATTGGGCCTGTGCGAGCCAGGAC